>NC_056729.1:1714051010-1714346010 GCF_019279795.1 Protopterus annectens | reverse complement strand
CGGGGTGAATTTTCTATTTCCCATCCACGCATCAAGATTTCTCTTGAAGAGGGCCAGTGAGGTGCTCTGTTTGACATGTATGGGAAGTCTATTCCATAGCATGGGCAGTCTCTGGGTTATGAACCTGTCTCTCCAGCATGTTCTGTTGATTGTGGTAATGAGGTTGAGGTCTCTGAACTGTGTGGTGCGGAGAGATTGGGATTTCTTCAGATGTAGCATTTCTAACTGGACTGGGTCAGACATGGCTTTGTAAGTCAAACAGAGATCACCTCTAAGTAGGCGATATGAGACAGAGAATAGTTGTAGTTTTTTGAGTCTGTCCATGTAGGACAAGTGTTTAAGGCCTAGGATCCTCTTTGTGAGATACTTTTGCAGCCTCTCCAATTGTTGCAGGTGTCTAGTGAGGTACTTGCCAAATGGGGCATTGTACTTGATGATTGGCCTAATGAGGGAAGAGTAGAGGGAAACAATTACCTCTTTCTTCCTGGTGCAAAACCCTTAGTAATGAGATGTGCCACACAGAAGGACTTTCTGACCACATTGGCAATGTGGTGGTCAAAAGAGATGTTGCCTTCTGTTCTCAGTGGATTACCATTGATGTGGTAATTCATGGGAGCTGGGTTTTTCCCAAAAGGGATAACGACACATGTTTTGGCATTGAGCTTAAGGCCATGGTTCTGACACCAGTCGTTGGTCTCAGTGAGCCCTTTCTTTAGGACGTCAACATCACTTGGAACGTTAATAATAGCTCCCAACTTGCAATCGTCTGTGAACTTTGTCAACCAGAGTCCCTTTATGTTGGCCTGGACTTCAGAGAAGTAGATACCAAACAGGAGAGGACCCAGGACTAAACTCTGTGGGACTCCACTCATGACTGTTCGGCTGATTGAATTGGAGTTAGCTACTTTCACACTGAGGGTTCTACCTGTGAGCCAGTTTGCAACACACCTAGTGATATAATGGTTGATGCGTAGCTTAGTGAGTTTATCTATGATTCTTGAGTGGGGAATGTTATCACTGGCATTGTCCAGATCAAGGTAGGCTAAATGAACCACCTTGCCTTCATCCACAGCTCTGGTGACTCACTCAAAGAAGTCAACCAACTTGAGCAGGCATGATCTACCCTTCACTAAACCAAACTGTGTGGGATCCAGAGTTTGGAGATTCCCTATATCCTTGTTTATTAGGTCCATGATGATGTGGTCCATAGCTTTGCATATCAGACTTGTCAGGCTAATGGGGCGATAGTTCCCAGGGTCTCTAGTCTCTCCTCCTTTGTGGAGAGGGATGACGTAGCAGTGCACCATTCAGCAGGGACAAAGCCTGAGGTGAGGCTGTGACTGAACAGGGCACACAGGTGAGGTGCCAGCTCATGCCATAGTTCATGTAGAACACAGCCAGGGATATTGTCAGGTACCATAGAAGCTGTATTCTTGGCCTTGGACAGTGCTGTTTTAACCTGTGCAGCAGTAATACTGGGTGCCTGGCAATCTCCTGTTAATCTGATAGGTCCTTTGAGGGGGAAGAGAGGGGTAAAGTTGGCACTGAATCTGTCGGCCAGTATATTGGCAATATGTGTTGGCTCGATATAGGAGGTGCCATTGTGCAGTAGCTCAGAGCAAATCTGTGTATTGCCGTGGAGATTCTTTACATAACTATAGAAGGCCTTGTGGTTGTCTTTACTATCTGTTGCTATTCTGTGTTCATAGCTAGCTTTAGAGGATTTGATGAGGGATCTTAAATTTTTTTGAGGCTGATAAGGGAGTTTTTCCAGAAAATGTTGGGCAAGTATATTGGTACAGGAGTAGTTTTCCCAGTTAATGGAGGGGTAGTTGAAGTCGCCCATTATGAGAGTGTTAGGTTGGACCCTAATATTCTCCAGGGTGCTTAGAAATGTGGAGTGTGAGTCTTGGGACATAGTTGGGGACCTATAGCAGGCTATGACCTGAATCGCTGTCTTACCCAATGCTAGATGCACCTGTAGTATGTCTGATGCTTTATGTTGGGCTACCAGTCTGGAGGTCTGCACATCCTTTATGATTATGGAAACACCACCACCTTTGGCTCTTCAGTCCAAGTTCTGGGGCTGAAAGGTGTCGAATGAGTTATAGGCTGCTAGTGCAGGGGTGCTTTCTGCTGCCTTGAACCAGGTCTCTGTTACAGCACAAATGTCAATGTTCTTCATTTTAAGGAGTGCTTCGAGTGAGTGTATTTTGAGATTTAGACTTCTAGCGTTGAACAGCATGACCCTCAGATTGCATTTGTTTTTAGCTGTTACTATGGTAATTTGGTCTTTGGAACACCACCTAAAAAAGGCACTATAGGTGTGGCAAGAGCCTTGGCCAGTATCCAGAAGCCCAGGGATGACAGATGCAGGCCATCTCTGGCAAAGCATTGAGGTCTGTCAGTCATGTCATCCCAGGCAGACAGATAATGGATTCCCTTGGAATGACACCAGAAACTTAGCCAGTTGTTGAAATCAGTCATTTTCTGCTTATACTGTGGTATCATTCTGGGTGATGGTAGGATGCTGCTCAGGGCTAGGGTCATGCCTGCCTGGGCTATATAATCCGAGAACTCCTCCATGTCTCTTTTTCATGTAGTCCAAGGAGGTACTTCTCAGGTCATTCACACTCGCATGTAAAATGATGGAGTCATATTTGTACCTGTTGTTGAGGGACCTGAGTGCATACGTTATGTGGCGGATCCTGGCACTTGACAGGCAGCTGACTGTTATTTTCTCCTTATTCAACCTAGTGAGTGGGACATCAGTGTGCCTCACTATCGAGTCACCTATGACTAGTGTGTTGGACATGCTGTTTTCCCTTAGGGGCTTTGGTTGAGTTTTACACTGTTTAGGAGAGTTATGTGTCTCGTGATTAGTGTTGTGTTGTGGTGGTCGAGTCCATTTCTGCCTTGGAGGTCTCTGCTGTTTGGGTAGATTTTTATTGAGAGCCTCCATATATGTGTGTGTGTGTGTGTGTGTGTGTGTCTATTTTTATATATATATATATATATATATATATATATATATATATATATATATATATATAGTTTCACTTGAAAACATCAAAATTCCAAAACATCGAATGTCATATGGTCGAGATCATATCATCAATATTTCGGAACATCGAAGCTTTCAAGTGAAACCAAAAAAAAAAAAAAAAAACTTTTAAAACAAGTGTATGCAGGGGGGCAAGCCCCCCCCCCACTTTAATATACCAATCCGAGATCGCACTACAGTGGGATAAAGGGAAATCTCCATTTTTAGTGCTATATGCAGAAGCGCTAAACGGGAGATTTCCCGTACCCTGTCTGCAGTGCAATCACAGAGATGGCTCATTCACAGGCACAGTGTACAGGGCACCTTGCTGCCCTGCAGAAACACTAGCTTTTTCCCTTTTTTACTTACCTTTTTCTTCCCCTTGACAACATCGATGTTCTAAACACTCAATGATATGGTCTCGACCATATGAATTTATATGTGTGTGTGTGTGTGTGTGTGTGTGTGTGTGTGTGTGTGTGTGTATTCTTTCAACTTTTTCCCAGTTAGGGGTCGCCACAGTGGATCACCTGTCCGCTCATGATTGGCAGTGGAGTTTTACGGTGTTGAGTTGCCAGCCCAACCTTCCACAGTAGGCACACACACGCACACACTCACACCTAAGGCCAATTTAGTGTGTCCAATCCACCTACAGCATGTCTTTGGGATGTGGGAGGAAACCAGAGCACCCGGAGGAAACCCATGCGACCACAGGGAGGACATGCAGACTCCACACAGAAGGCACCCCAGCCGAGAATTGAACCGGAGAACCTCTTGCTGTGAGGTGGCAATGCTAACCGCTGCACCACCATGGCCGCCCTGTGTGTGTGTGTGTATATGTATATAGATATTTATTTATTTGTGTGTGTGTTTCACCTCTGTCTCTCTTGGACAGGGGCAATTGATGCTGTTCATAAAGTCGCGCTTCAAATATAGACCATACAACAAGGTCAGTAAGGGAACAAGCATATAACATGGCTAGGCTAAGACTCTAGGACCATTAGCCTAGCAGCCTCCTACAAACCTATGTACCTATGAGTCTCCAATGACTAGAATGTTGGATTCTGTGGTGGCTTGCCGTATGGGTTTAGAGGTAGAGGCTCCATGAAATGTAGCCATATGTGCTGATGTTGGTGTTGTTTTGAAAGAGTGCATTCAGGGTTATTGAGGGAGTTTGTTGTGTACTTCATCTCGGAGGTCTTTGGGGTTTAGGTCTGTTACATTTAAGTGCCTCAGCCTATATGGGTCTATGTGTCTGCTTTGAAATGTGTGTGTGTGATGGATGCAGAGTGTATACTACTGACAACCTGGGAAATGGAAAATTCACCCCGGGGATCACTTCTGTGGCTCTGCTCGACAGGGGCACAGGAAAATAATTTTCTTGGGTGGCGAAAGCCAGGGTAGATCTTTTGGCTAGGCTTGTATGGGCCCTAGGGCCGATAGCCTAGTACCTACCTACCTATGAACCTTATTCGCAGTAGGAGTGCTTTTATATGAGAGCTTTGCCTCCAGTGACATTGTGTAAGTACATCTTTCACATACCATGTTTGTTTTAGATTTAACTGGTTGCCTCAATTACTACATCGCCTCAGGATGCTCATATCCACCAAGCTGGTAAGGGAGATAGTGAAGTTCATATCCATGCCTCAATTACTACATCGCCTCAGGATGCTCATATCCACCAAGCTGGTAAGGGAGATAGTGAAGTCCATATCCATGGCAACAGACCCTTTTTATTAATTAGACAGATGGAGACATTTCATTTGTTTTGATGTGTGTACTAATTTTTTAATTGTAAACAGTTCTTGCAATGGAGTGTAACATACATGATTTTTGTTTTTGTTCTGTAACAATTTGGAGCCTGAAAATATGGAAAAAGTGCCCCACTCTTCTAATGTGGTAAACAGCTGTATATGTGTTAGTACAGTCTACATGTGTATGTATGTGTTATGCCTTATGTCTTTCAACTTTTACCTCGGAAGTATGGATAAAGAAAAATAATTAGGGAGAAGCTTCCATATCAGGTACTCTTATTATGTGGCCTTAACTCAAAATAATTCCCAAATTTAGGAGGGATGGGGCAAACGTTTGCAAACAAATTAGATGTGCTCCCCCAAATTTATGAGAGCTGAGAAGTGTGTGTGTGAGTGTGTATTGGCCCTTTATGATTTATGACTGAATATTGTCTAGGTGCATCGTGTGGACAGACAAAGCTTGGTTTAATTGTTTGAGGGTGGGTATCTGGTGTTATGAAACAATTTATGTGTCGTTTTCTACAGAATTCTGCTTAGTTGTGGAACTCACAGTCATAAGGGAAGTTTGGACAAGAGGTGAGTGCAGCCTTTGTTTTATTAAATTAATACTGTTTGTTTAAGAATTTAAGTTTTTGTGGTTGGTGACAGTGGGATTATAAATCTCTGTCTCAATTTGCTATAGGTGACTTTAATTTTGGAGTAAGCTTTACAGATAATGGTGATATTCTGCTGTTTAAGCTGTTCTGTGCAAGTCATCTGGAGAAGCAGTCAGCATTGTAGAAGATGGCTGCTCGAAGAATTAATGGGACTTGTTTAGACTACACACTTGTATATTACAGGTACATGACAATTTTTATTTTGGGGAGATTCAGATTTAAACTGTGTGTTATTTATGACATCTCCTGTTTGGTTTCATTACTGGAGAAATTTAAGTGGGCAGTATGTGTTTGATGTACTTCTTGTTTCCATGTTGCATGGTTTATATAGTGGAAAGCTTTGTATTATAGGTTTAATTCTTTACAAGTTGCTAGTTTTCCTGCACTCTGAGTATGCAGTAATTTTAGTGTAGTGATGATAAGTTTAGAATTAGTTTTGTTGAGGGGTTGTGAAACCAGAGTTGTCACTTCACCTCTTGGTGTTGTATTTGAGAGTGATTATGGCCATGTTTTCCTGCTGGCTCAATTGAAACAACAGTCTACTCGACACAATAACATGGCTCCAGTGAGACATTCTGGTACATGCTGACAGTTGTACGTTTTTATGTATAAGATTTTCTTTCATTGTTTATGTCAAATCTTGAATTTGGAATATATATATTGGCAGACAGGTTCAGTGCAAAATTCACCCCCGCTCTCACCCCCAAAAGGGCCCATAACCATACCAGAGGAATGTAGTGCTCCTGAAATCACAGACACTCAGGTTAAAACAGCTCTCTCCAAAGCCAAAGACACAGCATCAATGGGACCGGATGGTGTCCCAGGCTGAGTCCTACATGAGCTCAAAAATGAACTAACCCCTCACCTAAACACACTGTTCAAACTCAGCCTATCCACAGGCTACATGCTCATAGAGTGGTGCACAGCAATGGTTATTCCTTGCCACAAAGGTGGAACCACAACAGACCCTGGGAGCTATCGCTCTATAAGCCTGGTCTGCAAGGCTATGGAGCGCATCATCATGGATCTTATTAACAGAGATATTGGGAACCTCCAAACACTGGACCCTACTCATTTCGGCTTTGTTAAGGGCAGAACATGCCTCCTAAACCTGGTGGTCTTCTTTGAGACAGTTACCAAGGCTATAGATGAGGAAAAGGTGGTCCACACAGCCTACCTAGACCTCGCAAAGGCCTTCAACACCATTCCTCATTCTGGTATTATAGACAAGCTCACCAGCCTGAACATAAACCCCTACATCATGAGATGGATTGCCAACTGGCTCACGGACAGAACCCACATAGTAAGAGTTGCGGGAGCTAGGTCTGACTCTAAACCGGTTACAAGTGGCATTCCCCAGGGCTCAGGCCTAGGACCCCTCCTGTTTGGCATATACTTCTCAGAGGTACAGGCAAGCACAGGAGGACTATGGCTGACCAAGTTCATAGACAACTGCAAAATAGGGGCTATAACTGACTCTCCAGCTGACACAGACATCCTCCAAAAGGGTCTCACTGAGACAGATACCTGGTGCCATAACCATGGCCTCAAGCTAAATGCCAAAAAGTGCATTGTCATCCCCTTTGGAAAAAACAAAGTACTCACAAATTACCACACAGGTGGTAGCCCCTAAATATGGAAGACAAAATAAGGGATCTGGGGACCCAAGTAGATAGTAATCTCTCCTTTGATAATCACATTGCCTAAGTGGTTAGAAAATCCTTCTATGTGGCCCACCTAATCACAAAAGGGTTTGCATCCAGATCAAAAGAGGTCATTGTGCCCCTCTACGCATCACTCATCAGACCCATCATAGAGTACAATGCCCCATTTAGGATGTACCTTACAAGACACCAGCAACAGCTGGAAAGACCACAGAAGTACCTCACCAAGAGGATCAGTAGCCTCAAACAGATGCCCTATGCAGCTCGACTGAAGAAACTCCAGCTGTACTTGGTTGCATACCGCCTATTCAGAGGTGATCTCTGCCTGACATACAAGGCCAAGTCCAACTCAGAATTAATGGATATGCTCCACCTAAAGAAAACCATATCCCCTCGAGCCACACACTCCAGGGATCTAAACATCACCACAACAATAAGTAGGACGTGCTGGAGGGATAGATTCCTGTCCCAGAGAGTTCCCATGTTCTGGAACAAGATTCCAGTCTACATTAGGCAGAGCTCCTCACTACCACTCTTCAAGAGACACCTTGACGAGTGGGTGGGAAACAGGAAGTTTACCCCCGGGGATCATTTCCGGGGCTCTGCTGGACAGAGGCACAGGGAACTAAACTAAGGGGGCGGCGAAAACCAACACATTCTGGCTAGACATATAAATGCCTTTGGGCAGATAGTCTAGTACCTACCTATGAACCTATATACTGTAGGAAGAAATAAGTATGAATGATGCATTCAGTGTACTTTTGTGCCATGTTTGGTGCATAACTAGTAGGTTCATACATTTATACTAGACTAATGACCACCACAATCTTTACAAGTCCAAAATCATGTATAACTTTTAAATATTATCCTAACTCACATTAGTAGGAGAACAACCGGATTTTGAACAACTTGGATTTCCTAAAGACTAAGAAGTATTAAACTCTAATGTTTGACATTACTGACTGAAGTATGAAACTCTAATGTCTGACATTATTGACTGAAGTATGAAACTCTAATGTCTGACATCACAGACTGAAGTATGAAACTCTAATGTCTGACATTTCAGAGTGAAGTATGAAACTCTAATGTCTGACATTACTGACTGAAGTATGAAACTCTGACATTACCGACTGAAGTATGAAACTCTAATGTCTGACATTACTGACTAAAGTATGAAACTCTAATGTCTGACATTACTGACTGAAGTATGAAACTCTAATATCTGACATTACAGACTGAAGTATGACACTCTAATGTCTGACATTACAGACTGAAGTATGAAACTCTAATGTCTGACATCATGGACTGAAGTATGAAACTCTAATATCTGACGTTATGTAATGGCTGTAGTCTTCAGTGATTTACCAGAAAATCAAACATTTTATAAGGAGAAGGGGAATAATATGAGGCAAAATCAGAGCCAGTTGAACAGTATGAAGTAGTTAATGACCAGTAATATTGCTTTTATATTTTTTCAGTCTGATGATTTTTCTTGTGGTGTGGGTGGCCAATTATTTCCATAGATTTCATTATCTGGGTGTGATTTTTTTTCTTGGATAACGGTTAATTGTTGCAATCACAAGTTGTATATCGTATTGTATTGTAGTGTAGGCAGAGGAAACATTTGTAAGGACAGGTCAAACATATTTTTTTACTGACATCTACCAGGAATGTCTAACTGGGTAGGTGTCGATTTTCATCCAGATAAAGTTAGGAAGTGAGTGTAAAGGGCAAGTCAGGAGGTGTGAGGTATGATTAGGAACTTGTTCATATTTAGGAATATCATTATCCTGAGGTTGGGAAAAAGCCGAGAGATTTTGGCTAAGAACTATTTCTGAATTTTTTTGAAGGACTGGAGGGAGGGTATTGATCTGATGGATATAGGTAAGGAGTCTCAGGCCTTAGCAACATGGTATAAATATAGCTCATGGCCTGCAGATTTGATAAGGTTGTGGACAAAAAAGGTTTTCCTCACTGAATCATAATGATGGAGTACAAACATAGTTGTATAGAACAGTATTTATTGCTAGACAAGCAGATGATTGCTGGCTAATGTTTAGGTGGGAAGAAGCTCTGTATACGTTAGTTGATGAGTTAGTTCTAATCAATTTAGGCTTTCAGTGCCCTACAGTAGTGGATTCTGAAAGGGGCATTTGCTGATAATTTAGCCACTAAGTATTGCTCAAATTTATCTTTTTATGCTGCCTGGAAGTTAGTAGGAATGTGTGCTCCATAAACTACTGAGGGGAGGTGTTAAGTAGTAGAGAGTGTAGTTTTAGTTATGTTGGTGAGAGTGTTTGGATCTGTAAAGCATTGTAAGTTTTTGGTGAGTTTGTTATGCATTTTTGTATGTGCATCTGAAATGTAAGATTATAGGTTCATAGGTAAGGTAAGTACCAGGCTAGCTGTTCTAGCTGTTCTTGCAGATAATTTTATCTAGTTAATTTCCCTTTTTGTGTTTGAAATAATCTATCACACTTGGTTATAGAGTGGCCTTACCTGTCCCATGGTTGATAATTACATATTACCCCTGATGAGAATAACTGGGCTCATACCATAGATAATTTGAGTAGGCCCACGCCTAGCATAAAGCATTTAGGAGCTGCATCTGCCCATTTGTAGTACATGGGGTAGTTGTGGGGTAACATTTCTGTTTTCCATCCATATATCTAAGTTGCAGTTGAAAATGTACAGGGATGAACTTTGTTTTATGTGGATGGGGAGTCTGTCCCACATCAGCAGTGTCATCTGTGAAATATGCCTGTCCCTCAGAACTGTTGTATTAATGTTGCAGAAGAGGTTTAGATGCCTAGGCAAAGTATTTGTGATGCTATTTGACTTAGTGATGTGCAGTAAATCCATTAGTAATAGGTCAGAGGTTGCCTTGTATGCCAGACACAGGTCACATTTTCGGAATCTGTAGGTTACCAAGTAAATTGACAGGGGTTTCAATCGGTCCATGAAGGACCTGTTGTTTAGGCCTTGTATCCTTTCAGTAAGGTATCTTTGTGGGAGCTCCAATTGTTGCATGTGTCTGAACAGATATATGTCAAAGAGGGGATTATGTGCAATAATTGGCCCAGTGAAAGCTGAGCAAAGGGGGTTAGTGACATCTCTAGATCTAGGCACAATCCCTTTGTTTGTTTATAATCTGTGCAACAGGGAAGGACTTTCTTACAACAGACACATGTTGGTCAAAAGTTAAGTCACTGTCCACGTAAGTTCCTAAATCCTGAACAACTGGGCAAATGTCTTAGGGGTATGTTGTTGGAAGTTCATAGGTTAGTACTAGGCTACTTGCCCTTGCGAGTCATTTTAAGCCTAGCCAATTATCCCTTGTGAGACTCAAACCCTGCACCTGTGTTTGTAAGGCAAACACCTTAACCATTAGGCCACCCTCCCAACCCTAGTTCCCAGGGGTAGATGACTTCCCAAAAGATACAGTAATGTTTGTATTTAATTTTAGACTGTGGTTCTGACAACAGTTATTTATTTGAGACCAATCTCCCTGCAGGATGGCCAAATCATTTGAAGATTCAGTGAGTGCTCCTAGCCTGCAGAATTCTGCAAACTTAAAGGTCATCATCCACTTTTATCATTAATAATTAATATTATGGTCATTATTATTATTATTCAATATTACATACAATCATCCACTATCCTCCCTCATTGTTTGCTATTAGAAGTGACTTCAGGTAGTATGAGAGGATTTTGAATGTTGTTTTTCATGACACAGCCCTGGGGGAAACTGTACTATTTTTTTTTGGGGGGGGGGGGCTGAGCATGAGTCGTGAGTTACAAAGCCATGTTTCAGTGTCCGTTACAGATTCCTGAATAATTTTTTGGAAATGAGCCAAGATATCTGATACATGTATGGGTGTAGAGTCATCAGTGTATTGTATATGGGAAGCCTGTTGTGTGGATCAGTGGAGTGTGCTGGTGTATTAAAAAGGAGAAGACCAAGGATAGAGCCTTGTGGTACACTGGTGGTGAAATAAGGGGTAGACCAGTTTGTTGTTATCTCTTTATTAACAGTATCTATAGGGGTTAGAAGTGCAATGTCACCCTATGCCCATACAACAACTCAAAGTGTGAAAAACCTGGGATTTCTAGGGTGCCTCTCTGTAAGAAAACAACAGATGGGGCAAATATTTGACCACTCCCTCTTAAACTGATCTGCAAATGCCATTAGCATCATCTTGAGTGTAGAGTTTAAACTCTCAACAAGACTATTAGTCTGCAGATGGTAGGGCGTGGTCTTTAGGTGCTTCACCCCACAGTACTTCCACAGACAAGCGAGCAGGTCTGACATGAAATTGGCACCTCTATCAGTCATTATTTCCTTTGGGAAACCTACCCTGCTGAAAATCTCTAACAAAGCATTTGTCATCTTTTCTGCCTCAATGTTGGACAGAGCCACTGCCTCAGAGTACCTGGTAGCATAATCTACTACCACTAGGATAGATTTTTCCCTGTTGAACTTAGGGTACTCAGAGTCCCCACAATATCTGTAGCTACCCTCTGAAATGGCTCCTCAATTACAGGCAAAGACATCAGAGGAGCTTTCACTTTGTCTCCTGCCTTGCCTACCTTTTGGCACTGCTCACAGGTCCTGCAGTACCCTGTTACATCTCTGGAAATCCAAGGCTAATAGAGGTTCTGCATAATACATCTCTTTGTACATTTTATGCCTGTATGACCTGCAAAGAGAATATCATGGGCTATGGCTAGAAGTGCCATACAGCAGGCTCTGGGCACTACCAACTGCTGTATTCTCTCACCCTCTAGCCCTTCCTCAGGGGTTCACTCTCTATACAGTAACCCTTTGTCCCAGTATACAGATTCCCCCTTCCCTTGAGAATCAGGTGCCTCACTAGCTAGCTCCCTCAGGCCTTGTAATGTAGGGTGTGAGATCTGCGCCTGTCTCAACTCTCTCTTAGTAACCCTTCCCAATTCCCCTTTCCAAGGGAAGTCTGGCATCCTCTGACAGCGGTGCCCTTGCAGTCACTCTGTCCAAGTGAACGTCAGTACTCGCAAGCAGCTGTGGCTGTTCTTCAGTCTCACTGCTACAGAGCAGCTCCCTCCCTGAAGTAACCACCTCACTAGTCCTGGCTGCCAGTGTGTGGTCTGTCTGGGTCTCCCTCAAGCTACCTGACCCACATGCTTGTCTCGAAGCCTGACTGCGTGTAACTGCGTGAAAACACAGTACTGCATTATCAAGGCTAGACTCCACGTGTTCTCCCCACTGGAGCTCTAGTGCTGTAATACTCCTGTCTATTATGGTAGTTTACTAGCGTACAGGTGTTTATTATTCGTGTACGACACTTTTTGGTCATTACTTAATGTATAGCTCCTCTTGCTGGCTTCTGCTTAATATGATATAATACTGTTTTAGATATTAGATCTTATCTGCTGAGGTATTTTTGTAATGGCGTTTTGTACACTAAGTATATAGTCGCTGAGTGTGTACGCTAAGATAAGGTCCTGCTTCCTTACTATTGTATGCTGAAGTATACTGATTATTAAGCCTCACTGCTGATTATTTAAATGGAGCAATCCTAAATGTAATGTGTTTTGAGGAATTTTGTACTGGCGTTTTAGTCCACTAAGTCTGTAGTCTCTAAGTGTGTACGCTACAAATAGGTACTGCTCTCTGCTACTTTGTAACCTATTGTATGCTGGAATGTTCTGATTATTAAGCCTCACTGCTGATGATTTAAAAGGGATTATGCTAAATGTGATGTGCTTTAATATTACTGAATAACCATTTCTCTCCCCTGTGCCTGTTCTCTCTCCTCTCTCTACCTATAGCTTACTCCACAGATTGTGTACCAGGGTTCCCATCCATAATTAACCTAAGAGGCCCTGTGGACATCTCAATATCTACAGTATCCTGCATAGGAATCTACATCCTTAAAAGCAAAGACTGTCCTCCCAGATATTTGTTGAAAGTATGTCCTATTACTGTATTAATTAAATACTACTCACCAGGACATTTTTTTACCCTACCCAGGTAAACCAGCAGCCCCCCCCCCCTTTTTTAGTTTTGGCCCTTTTCCCCTCTCGGTCACACCTCTGTTCTGCCTTTACCCTTACTTATACCTCCCTGTTTCCTGCTCTTCATACTTAGTTAACCTCCAGTTTAATTTGTCTGTTTTATTTCTTTCCTTTACCTGGCCACTAGGTGGCGCTCTTGTCATTTCTTTCTCCTACTTTCACTATCTTTAGTAATTCCTACTGCTTTGCTTATTGTTCTAACCTGATTTTTATCTTGTTTTCTTTCTTTCTTTCTTAAACACATCTTTTTTACCTTATACAGCGTTTTTATTACTAACCCCTCACAAGTCTTCCCTACCTTTCTAACCCACCTTTACTTTTCCACCTGTTCTCTACTTCCTGACTGATTGTTTTCTGCTACTGGTCGTCTTGTTGTTCCCCGCTCCGTTCGCTACGCTCACTCCGCTCTCCTCCCTACCCCCAATTCCCACCCACCCCCAGGGGTCCCACCTTTATACTTCCCGGGACACACCCCCTAGTACCCACCAACCTATAACATCTCTCCAACTTATCCACCATTTATTTCTCACTTCCTTAACCACACCCTCTCTTGAAATCTTCCCTCCTATTTCCCTACAAACCATTTATCTCTAACCTCCTACTCTATAAAACTATGCCCTCAACCCTAAAAACTCTCTCTCCTCTTCTTCTCCTAAACTTTCTACTTTACTATTACACCCTTACCTCCTATGAAAATCTCATACTACTCCAAACTCCATCTTCAACCAAACATTCTACAACTACACTTCCCCTACCCAAACATTCACACATTAACATACTAGCTACCTGTCCCTATCTCCCCCCTCTCTACCATAAAGCCCACCACTACCAACTCAATACCTCCAAAAGACTCATTCTAATACCATACAAATATACAAAACCCCTACATCCACCCCAAACTCTTTTACTTATATATGGAGATATCCACCCCAACCCTGGCCCCACTACCCCCCAAAATCAAAGCCCTCTAAAACAAGGTACCATCTACTCTAACCCACACTTTTCTTCGGACTCCCTCTCTATTGCTCATCTTAATATTCGTAGCATTAACAACAAAATCACTCAACTCCATGCCTTAATTGATTTCTATGCCTTTGATATCCTCTGTCTCACAGAAACCTGGCTTAAACCTAGTACAAAGGACAACGAATTTACCCCCCCAGGATATAGTACCTTAAGACTAGACCGCCCTAACAAAAAAGGTGGAGGAGTGGCCCTCCTGTTTAAATCCCAACTTCAGCTAACTTTAATTAACTCCTTCCCCCCCATACCAGGAAATGCTGAAATTCTATCCACCAAACTCCAAATTAACACAACCAAATCTATAAACATAATATGCTCCTACATCCCCCCAGGCAAGAACATCCACACCCTAGAAAATATCCTTTGCTGGATTTCTAGCACCTACCCCCAGGAAACCATAATCCTAGGTGATTTTAATATCGACTGGAACTCCTGCATATCCCCCAAACCCACCACACACCTTAACCTCTTTAACTTTCACCAAACTATTAACTCCCTACTAGAATACATAAATCCACCAACAAACAAACAATCCTAGACTGGATACTAACCAACAACAATCCCCTCTCCTACAAAACAGGTATACTCCCTGACAATATTAGTGACCACCTCCCTACCTTTATCACTAAACAAAAATGCAACATCCCTAAACAACCTACTTATCGAACTAAATACAATAAAACATCATTTAATCTCACTTCCTTTCAAACTGAACTCAAAGAATATAACTGGTCTACCCTAAAATACCTCCCAATAGATGAAGCAGTAACGCATTTCAACAACACCTTCTTACAAATTCTAAACCAACATGCACCATCCCGATTAGTTAGAATCAGATCCAAAGCAGCTCCTTGGCTCTCTGCTATTACTAAACAAACTATGAGAGCGAGAAATAAATCATGGTCAAAATGGAGATCCACTAAAAACCCCACTGAACATCAAACCTTCAAACATCTAAGAAACAAAACAAAGAAACTTGTCATCCTAGACAAAAAAAACTATAACTTTCAACACCAACAAAACCAAAACCAAAACCCGAAAAAATTCTGGTCAGGAATTAATAAACTACTCCACCCAGGCAACACCAAAACACCTACCCCAGCTAGCTTAGCACAAAAACAACCTAACATCATAGCCAACACCTTTAACAATTTCTTCTCTCAAACTGTAAACTCACTTGCAAGCACTATGACTCCACCCCCCTCCCTCCAAACTACCCCCATTCCCAACAAAACCTATACACTAAAACTTGAAACCGTCTCAACTACCTATATACAGAAGCTACTGTCTAAACTAAAACCCTGTACACCCTCGGCTGACAAACTTCCAGCTGAATACCTTCAATTAGCTGCAAAAGAAATAGCTTACCCAGTATCCATCTTAATAAACAGAACCATAACAGAATCCAAAATTCCATCCTGCTGGAAAATCTCCCACATTATTCCACTCCACAAAGGTGGAAACTCTAATGAACTATCCAATTTTAGACCGATTGCCCTTCTATCACCTCTATCAAAAATAATGGAACGCTGTATTCACCATCAACTCCTAAACTATCTCTTAAATAACAACCTGCTTGTAGACTCTCAACATGGCTTCAGACCCTACCACAGCACTACTACTGCCCTTCTTTCCTTCTCTGATACCATAAATAAAAATCGAAATAAAAACCTATTCTCATCCGCACTATTTCTAGACCTCTCAAAAGCATTTGATATGGTCAACCATCAGCTTCTCCTTGATACCTTAAAATCTCTATCACTGGATTCTCAAGCCTTACAGTGGTTCAATTCATATTTGACTAATAGAAAACAAGCTGTACTGTGGGACAGCCATCTATCCACTCTACTCCCTGTCACTATTGGTGTCCCACAAGGATCTATCCTAGGTCCCCTACTTTTCTCCATCTTCATCAACAATCTGCCCAATTCCCTACCAACATCCACTTGCATACAATATGCAGATGATTCCACTCTCATCTGCTCCGCCCCTACCCCAGCAGAACTCCACTCCACTACCCAAGCAGTCTTTACTGCAGCAGAAAATTGGTTTCAACACATCTGTCTCCTCCTTAATCCCAAAAAAACCAAACTACTACTATTTACCCCTACCTCTAAATCCACCCCTATCTCTTTTTCTATAACATCCTGTAACGGCACTATCATCAAACCTGACAACTGCACTAAACTCCTAGGCGTCACCATAGATAACCAGCTTAACTTCGACTCTCACATTGACTTAACGATCAAAACTGTTAATAAAAAGATTGGTGCCCTATACAGACTAAAGCCTTATCTCACTGCTTCTTCCCGAGTAGCCCTTGCCCAAACTCACCTTATCTCTACTCTAACCTACGCCTCCCCCTCCTTTGTCAACTTATCTAAAGGTAATCTTCAGAAACTGAATACTGCCTACCACAGTATAGCCAGATTTGCCACTGGCTCACCTTTCCAAACTCACCACTGTCTTAACTTAAAGAAGCTCAACTGGCTTGAACTCCCAAACCTCATACTCCTACAACAACTAATCATCACCTTCAAAATTCTTCATTCCCCTCCAATATACCAATACTAAATAATGTCATCACACCTTATAAGAATCTCAAGACACTCAGATCAGCCAACAAGCTACTAGTTACTACCTTGAAATCTCATAACAAATCAGGTGATTCCCTATTTGCAAACACTATCGGTTCTTACTGGAATAAACTTCCCACTGAACTGACCTCTCTAACATCATGTCACCTTTTCAAAAAACAGATAAAAAACCACCTACTAATCCACTGGCTTTGCCCCTGCTCTAATCCTGACTGAGCATACTAATGTTCACTACTCTGAACAGTCTGCTACTTGCATTCTTTACTCTCCCGTTCTTACCTAGACTAACATTCTTAGCCCCCTTCTCTGGACCTTCACCCTTTTCCCTTATCTCATTGCCTAGATACCTCACTCTCCTTTTTAACTTTACTTTCTTAACATTTAACTTTGATAAAATGCCATTACCATATGTAAACATATTCTACCCACACTTTTCTTTTTCTTTTTTATCTCTTATCCCTTTTCTCCCTTAACTTTACTACCTATATACCTCTTTACCTTCTAACTTGCTTTTTTTAACACTTCTAACTACTAGCTTTCTTTCCCTCTGCTAATTACCAATTCTGTCCTCTACCTTCTGACCAATGATTATTTTATGTAGCTATACTTCAGATATCCTTAACTCAACTTTATATTTTGGTGCCTGAGCTTATCTCCCCAACCACATGATGTGAACTTTGATTGAAATCTTTCTGTAAGCTAGTTAAGTTAGTCCAGACAAACTGTATTTGGTCTTTGTACTCTTTTGTTTTGTTTTATTTTTTGTTAAAAAAGATTGATCTATTTAGTAAAGTATTCCTCATGTATTGTCTTAGTCTAATAGTGGAGCTTTTCTCCTCGGGCCTCTGCTGAAAATGGACATGTATCCAGCCAGACTAGCCCGGTTAACAAATGTAAAATAAAAATAAAATAAAATAAATCAAAATCATTCCCTATCAGGACATCTGCAGGGATATTCTCAAACACACCTACTTGTTGGTTCCTTCCTTTTCCACCCTCCCAGTCAAGGTGAACCCTAGCCAAAGGTATTTGGAATGGGGTCCCTCCTAAAGTTCTGTCTGGAGTAGACTGCCCAAGCAAGTAGTGCTCCTCTGTAACCATTGCAGGCTTCACAATGGTCAGATCAGAGTCTGTCTGTCTCTTAGCCTTGGCCTCTTTCCCATTCACTAAGATAGGATATAACTTCTTGTGGTAATTTGGTACCCTTGTTGTCTCGAGACAACATACCATTGGCATTTTGTCATTCCCACTTACTGTCTGTCCCACCTTTTGTTCCCCACCTTGCCTTCGTGGACATCTATGTGCTACATGGCCCCATTGGTTGCATTTAAAACATTTAACCCTTGGTCTTGGACGTGTACCTGGACTAGTGACTTCCCCTGCTACTAGCAGACTCTATTGACAGTGGATAGGAACTCTTCATTTGGTGTCAGTGTTAGATCTGTAGCAGGTTTCCCTCTTTAGTCATATGGCCTCAACCCACTCCAGCTGCTCTCCTCCAGTCTGATGAAATGATGTCAGTGGCCCTATGGCGCACCTGGTCACATATCCTGTTATGTCCTCCGACTGCGTTAATATCAGCTACTATCTGCTGCTAAATTCGCATTCTGCCAGACAAATCTCCATGCCCCCTCTCAAGCAGAAAGGAACCATGTCACTTAAATGTTTCCACAATTAACTGACTGCAGTCAGGTAAGCATAACCTCAACCACAGCTGTTATCAGTCAACTTCTACTGTCGATAAAGGCTTTGATATGTGGATTGGTATAGTGGTAAAGGTGTTTACCTCACAGACACAAGTTACAGTGTTTATTTCTCTCATTTTGAAAGGTAAATTGACTAGGCTTAAAATGGGCTACGACAGCAGCTAGGCTAGTACGTATCTATGAGACTGTACTGTAATGCATCTGGGTCTGAGTATGTAATATCATTTGCTATTACGTCTACACAGTGCTGGGCTTTTTTTCTGATGTTTAGAACATAGTTAACAAATGCCCTGTTATCCATCAAATGGATGGCTGTTTTTATCTCATCTTTGACTTTTTGATTTAATTGGGGTCTGGAGTACCTTGTTCAGTTTAAGAAAAACATTTTTGTATCTTGAAAGTTTTTTTTTTTTTTTTTCATGCAGTAAGTTTTTTTTTTAATTTTATTATAGTGCTTGTTTATATTAGGGTTCTGCTACAGGGGGTTATTTTTGAATCTGGCATTGTAATAATTTCTGAGGGAGATAGATGCATCTGTGCAACTATTTACATGTGCTTAGAATTTGCCAGTTAAGGATGTCACATAATCAATGGGGTTCATACCTCTATCTTATCTTAGAATAACAAATATGTACAAAGCATGGGACGGGGGGGGGGGGGGTTCGTTAGCATGCATTTTCTGAATAACTTGAAGTCTGAAACTCAAATGTGTTTTGTTTAGTGAATTCAGTCCTCATTGATCTGCCAGAAACCCACAAATATTATGTGGAACAGACCAAAACTATGAGGCAAAAAGCTACACATCCTGCTAATGTCACTCGAAAGGTATGCTGGGATTCTCGAGATGGAAGGGGCTTTTGAAATTAGCCAGGCCATCACTCAGTTTTAGTAGATAAACCTTTGCATAATTTCTGAATACTGATGTATTCAAAACTGATTCAGACTTCAGAATGTGAATGATTTGCAGCATATCTCTCAACTGTCTAGATTTTTGCGGAATGTCCATAGGTTCATAGGTTCATACTAGGCTATCTGCCCTAGGGCATTTATAAGCCTAGCCCAGAGTTTTTTGGCTTACGCCACCCCTTTAGATTGAAGGATATTATGCCCATTATTTTGCTGTGCCTCTGTCAAGCAGTGACACTGATGTAATCCCTGGGGTATACCTGCGGTCTCCCATCCATTGGTCAAGATTTCTCTTGAACAAGGCCAGCGAGGTGCTTCGCCTCACATGTACCGGGATTTTGTTCCACAGCATAGGGAGCCTCTGGGTGATGAATCTGTCCCTCCAGCACATCCTATTTATGGCCGTGTCAAGGTTTAAGTCTCGTGCTCTTGTGGATCTGATGGACTTAGATTTTTTGAGGTGAAGCATGTTCATTAATTCCGGGTTGGACATGGCCTTGTAAGTCAGGCACAGGTCACCTCTGAGTAGTCGATAAACAACTGAGTAGAGCTGGAGCTTCTTCAGTCGGGCAGCGTAGGACATATTTTTGAGACCCTTTATCCTTTTGGTGAGGAACTTTTGGGGCCTTTCCAATTGCTGCAGGTGTCGGGTCAGATACATTCCAAATGGGGCGTTATACTCAATCATCGGTCTGATGAATGATGAGTACAGGGGGATGATGACTTCCCTTGACCTAGATGTGAAACCCTTCATGATCAGGTGGGCAATGTAGAAGGTCTTTCTAACTACTTTGGCTACGTGGGTGTCAAATGAAAGGTTACTATCAACCTGAGTCCCCCGGTCCCTGATAACTTCTTCTGTGCTTAGTGGATTGCCACCTATATGGTAGCTAGGGGTAACCTTGTTTTTCCCAAAGGGTATGACTATGCATTTTTTTAGCGTTTAACTTAAGGCCATGGCTTTGGCACCAGTTATCCGTTTCTATGAGGCCCTTCTGAAGGATATCTGTGTCTGATGTGTTTTCAACTATGGCACCTAGTTTGCAATCATCTGCAAACTTTGTCAGCCATAATCCTCCTGCGTTTGCCTGAACTTCTGAAAAGTAGATGCCGAACAAGAGTGGACCCAGGACGGAGCCCTGTGGGACACCACTTGTGACAGGTTTGGAATCTGACATGGCGCCAGCAACTTTAACCCTGTGGGTTCTGTCACTTAGCTAGTTTGCAACCCATCTTGTGATGTATGGGTTTACATTTAAGCTGGTGAGTTTTTCTATGATGCCCGAGTGGGGTATCATGTCAAAGGCCTTTGCCAGGTCAAGGTAGGCTGTGTGGACTGCCTTGCCCTCATCAATGGCCTTGGTGACTGTTTCGAAAAAGTCAACCAAGTTTAAAAGGCATGATCTACCCTTGACAAAGCCAAATTGGGTTTGATCCAATGTCTGCAGGTCCCCTATGTCTTTATTTATGAGTTCCATAATGATCCTCTCCATAGCTTTGCAGACCAGACTTGTCAAGCTGATGGGACGGTAGTTTCCAGGGTCAGTGGAGGCACCACCTTTGTGCAATGGGACCACAGTAGCCGTACGCCACTCCTTGGGTACGTATCCTGAGGTGAGGCTAAGATTAAATAGCTGCCGTAACTGCGGGTTTAATTCCTCAATGAGCTCATGGAGCACACAACCGGGGACACCATCTGGTCCCATGGATGCTGTGTGTTTTGCTTTGGAGAGAGCTGTTTTTACCTGAGCATTAGAGATGTTTGGGATGCTACAATCCTCTGGTATAGATATTTCTCCTTTTGGGGGGGAGGGGGGGGGAGAAATTTGCACTGAACCTGTCAGACAGTATGTTGGCAATGTCTGTAGATTCAGTGAACTTTACATCATTTTGAACCAGTTCTGAACATATCTGGGAGTTTCCTCCCAGGTTTCTAACATAACTAAAAAAAGCCTTGTGATTGTCTTTAGAGTCCGTGGCAATTTTTCTTTCAAAATTTGCCTTGGAGGATTTTATGAGAGATCTTAGTTTTTTACTTACTATGATCATGGGTGTCTTCCCTTTTAAGGATTTTGCTCTATCATGTAGTAGCTTCCTCCTTTTGTTGTAGAGCCTGTTTATGGCTGGGGTCCACCAGACTGGACGCCTGCCTTTGGTACAAAGAGTCTTTGTTTTGTTTGGGATTGCCTGATCCATGCAGTGCTGGAGGTGCTGGTAGAAGGCGTTTGTAAGTGATTCAGCGGTTTTAGTGGTGGTTTCCGCTGGCTCTGGGGCCTTGAAGGAGACCACACCAGTCCTAAGAAGTGTGAAGTCGGCTTTTGAGAAGTTCTTCACTGTGGTCTTTTTTGACTGGGGTGGGGGCGGGATGAGGACTTCTAGTGAGATTAGTTTATGATCTGATCTCACCAATGAAGGGTATACCTCCGGTGTTGAACATTGTGACCCTATGTTCGTGATGATGAGATGCAGTATGTTGTCACCTCTTGTGGGCATGGTGACTAGTTGTTCCATGGCATTGGAGTTTATGAACTCTAGGAACCTTTGGGCTAGGGTGTTGGGGCTTGAGTAGTGATCCCAGTCTATGTTTGGATAGTTGAAATCACCTAGTATGATGGTGTTTGGGGTTACATTTATCTCTTCCAGAGTTTTCAGGAAAGCCATGTGAGGTTCCTGAGATTGAGAGGGTGGCCTGTAACATGCTACAAATTGTAGAGCAGTCTTGCCTATGGTTAGTTGCGCCTGAATGGTCTCCGATGCATTGTGCATTTTCACCAACCTGGAAGTGAGGGTGTCTTTGATGAATATGGACACCCCTCCTCCTTTCTTGGTGTTTTCCGGATTTTGGGGCCGGAACGCATGATATGAGGTAAAACCTGCTAGTGCCGGGGTGCTCTCAGGAGCCTTGAACCAGGTTTCAGTCACAGCACAGACATCGATGTTCTCCATACTGAGAAGGGCTTCGAGTGCGTGCATCTTGAGGTTGAGACTTCTGGCGTTGAGCAGCATTACCCTTAGTTTTTTTCCTTTGTTATGTTCTAAGGTGGTAGGTTTAGAATTTGAGCCTGGCCTAAAAAAGGCACTATGGGGGTGGCAAGAGCCTTTGCCAATATCCGGAAGCCTAGGGGTGACAGGTGCAAGCCGTCCCTTGCGAAGCAACGTGGCTTGTCCAGCATGTCATCCCAGGCAGACAGACATTGGATCCCCTTTGAATGACACCAGTGATTAAGCCAATTATTAAAGCTGATCATCTTGTCTCTGTACTGTGGTATCATTCTTGGTGAAGGTAGCATACTGCTCAAGGTCAGAGTCATACCTGCCTGGGCTACATAATCAGAGAGCTCCTCTATGTCCCTTTTCATGTAGTCCAGGGAGGTGCGTCTCAGGTCGTTCACACCAGCATGGACAATGACTGAGTCATACTTGTACTTGCTGTCGAGTGACCTGAGTGCTTGCGTTATGTGGTGGATTCTAGCGCCCGACAGGCAGCTCACTGTGACCTTCTCCTTACTCAGTCTGGTGAGTGGAACGTCAGTGTGTCTGACTATGGAGTCACCTATGACAAGAGTGTCTGGCATTGTGTTTGGCCTTAAGGGCTGTGACTGTTTGGCACACTGACTTTGTGGTCTATGTGTTGCATGTGACTTGGTCTGTGGTGGTAGTTGTTTGAGTGTCTGCTTTGGTGGCCTCTGCTGTTTTGGTAGATTTTTAGTCAGAGCCTCCGAGTATGTTTTTATGTGTTTGTGTGTGTGATATGAGGTCGCGCTAGTGCTATGTGAGACTGGGTATGTGGTGTGTGTGGTTTCCTTCTCCTCCTGTCTGGTCTTGCCAGTGCTATGATAAGAGAGCTCAGCCTCCAGTTTGGCTATATATTTGCATATCTCGCATGTGTTTGTGTTTTGTGGGAGAAGGAGAGGGTTGTCTGTGTACATGAGGCAATTGCAACATTGCCTCAATATTCCCAGATTCATCAGCTGGGCAGGAGAGGACACGAGCAACTGACCCCGCGACATGCTAGAATGAAGGGGGATGGGTTTGAACAGACTTTGAGGGATGTGGATGCTCAAGGAAGGTAATAGGCTGGTAGGTGCTGTGTATACTAAAAAGTGCTATATCAGAGAAAAAAAGTACTTTGGGTGCAAGTGCTAGGCTATCCGAATAGAGAATAGTCACTTATGAGTCAAGTAGATCAATACTTTTTAGGTATAGAATAGGGTGGTTAGATTATCAGTACAGCTTAGGAAGAGCTATTTTAAGGGGAAACTTGAAGAGTGGACTTTAGGCAGCCCGAATAGTTTAACCCTGATTAACCGCCGTTGCTCTTGTGTGCTACAGTGGCAACTCCGCACTAAATCTTGCTAACGCGCGTTTAGCGTGTTTTATAGCAGGGGGCTGAAAAAAGCTAGGAACTGGCCCAAAACGACCAATAGACTACTAGTTTCTGGCTGAAACCTCACCAAATTGGACAAACAGGTTGCTCAGTGCTTCCCACTCCCACTGGTAAGCAAAGAAACTTCCTTCCTTCCAAATAAGGCTATGAATCAGTAACAGGAACTAAAACAAAGCCCAGGGATCAGCAAACTCTGAAATTGGACTACTCTAGTTCAGTAAGGCGGGAAAACAAGAGATATTTTTTTTTTTTTTACAGGAACAAGGAAAAAACAGACAGTAGATGCTATAAATCGGCTAGCGCACTTGAGTGTGTAGCCTACAGATACAATTTGTAACAATTAGAAACTTAAAGTGCAATAAACAGTATAAATGCAGAAATCACTTTCAATGTAGCAGCAAAACAGGCAAAATGCAGTCGCTAGGTATATAACAGTGGGAAAGCCACAAAAATATACTTAAATCAGGTAAAAAGTCACTCTTTTAGCTCTCTGCTGCTTGGATCACTCTGCAGGCCACCACGAGGATCTGTGCTGAGTTGGTACAAGCCGAAAAACACGTTTAGCGTGTTTTATAGCAGGGGGCTGAAAAAAGCTAGGAACTGGCCCAAAACGACCTATGGACTACTAGTTTCTGGCTGAAACCTCACCAAATTGGACAAACAGGTTGCTCAGTGCTTCCCACTCCCACTGGTAAGCAAAGAACCTTCCTTCCTTCCAAATAAGGCTATGAATCAGTAACAGGAACTAAAACAAAGCCCAGGGATCAGCAAACTCTGAAACTGGACTACTCTAGTTCAGTAAGGCGGGAAAACAAGAGATTTTTTTTTTTTTTTTACAGGAACAAGGAAAAAACAGACAGTAGATGCTATAAATCGGCTAGCGCACTTGAGTGTGTAGTGTGTAGCCTACAGATACAATTTGTAACAATTAGAAACTTAAAGTGCAATAAACAGTATAAATGCAGAAATCACTTTCAATGTAGCAGCAAAACAGGCGAAATGCAGTCGCTAGGTATATAACAGTGGGAAAGCCACAAAAATATACTTAAATCAGGTAAAAAGTCGCTCTTTTAGCTCTCTGCTGCTTGGATCACTCTGCAGGCCACCACGAGGATCTGTGCTGAGTTGGTACAAGCCGAAAAACGCGCGTTTAGCGTGTTTTATAGCAGGGGGCTGAAAAAAGCTAGGAACTGGCCCAAAACGACCAATGGACTACTAGTTTCTGGCTTAAACCTCACCAAATTGGACAAACAGGTTGCTCAGTGCTTCCCACTCCCACTGGTAAGCAAAGAACCTTCCTTCCTTCCAAATAAGGCTATGAATCAGTAACAGGAACTAAAACAAAGCCCAGGGATCAGCAAACTCCTCTGAAACTGGACTACTCTAGTTCAGTAAGGCGGGAAAACAAGAGATTTTTTTTTTTTTTTTTTTTTTTTTTTACAGGAACAAGGAAAAAACAGCCAGTAAATGCTATAAATCGGCTAGCGCACTTGAGTGTGTAGCCTACAGATACAATTTGTAACAATTAGAAACTTAAAGTGCAATAAACAGTATAAATGCAGAAATCACTTTCAATGTAGCAGCAAAACAGGCGAAATGCAGTCGCTAGGTATATAACAGTGGGAAAGCCACAAAAATATACTTAAATCAGGTAAAAAGTCGCTCTTTTAGCTCTCTGCTGCTTGGATCACTCTGCAGGCCACCACGAGGATCTGTGCTGAGTTGGTACAAGCCGAAAAACACGCGTTTAGCGTGTTTTATAGCAGGGGGCTGAAAAAAGCTAGGAACTGGCCCAAAATGACCAGTGGACTACTAGTTTCTGGCTGAAACCTCACCAAATTGGACAAACAGGTTGCTTAGTGCTTCCCACTCCCACTGGTAAGCAAAGAAACTTCCTTCCTTCCAAATAAGGCTATGAATCAGTAACAGGAACTAAAACAAAGCCCAGGGATCAGCAAACTCTGAAACTGGACTACTCTAGTTCAGTAAGGCGGGAAAACAAGAGATATTTTTTTTTTTTTTTTTTTACAGGAACAAGGAAAAAACAGACAGTAGATGCTATAAATCGGCTAGCGCACTTGAGTGTGTAGCCTACAGATACAATTTGTAACAATTAGAAACTTAAAGTGCAATAAACAGTATAAATGCAGAAATCACTTTCAATGTAGCAGCAAAACAGGCAAAATGCAGTCGCTAGGTATATAACAGTGGGAAAGCCACAAAAATATACTTAAATCAGGTAAAAAGTCACTCTTTTAGCTCTCTGCTGCTTGGATCACTCTGCAGGCCACCACGAGGATCTGTGCTGAGTTGGTACAAGCCGAAAAACGCGCGTTTAGCGTGTTTTATAGCAGGGGGCTGAAAAAAGCTAGGAACTGGCCCAAAACAACCAATGGACTACTAGTTTCTGGCTTAAACCTCACCAAATTGGACAAACAGGTTGCTCAGTGCTTCCCACTCCCACTGGTAAGCAAAGAACCTTCCTTCCTTCCAAATAAGGCTATGAATCAGTAACAGGAACTAAAACAAAGCCCAGGGATCAGCAAACTCCTCTGAAACTGGACTACTCTAGTTCAGTAAGGCGGGAAAACAAGAGATTTTTTTTTTTTTTTTTTTTTTTTTTACAAGAACAAGGAAAAAACAGACAGTAAATGCTATAAATCGGCTAGCGCACTTGAGTGTGTAGCCTACAGATACAATTTGTAACAATTAGAAACTTAAAGTGCAATAAACAGTATAAATGCAGAAATCACTTTCAATGTAGCAGCAAAACAGGCTAAATGCAGTCGCTAGGTATATAACAGTAGGAAAGCCACAAAAATATACTTAAATCAGGTAAAAAGTCGCTCTTTTAGCTCTCTGCTGCTTGGATCACTCGGCAGGCCACCACGAGGATCTGTGCTGAGTTGGTACAAACCGAAAAACGCGCGTTTAGCGTGTTTTATAGCAGGGGGCTGAAAAAAGCTAGGAACTGGCCCAAAACGACCAATGGACTACTAGTTTCTGGCTGAAACCTCACCAAATTGGACAAACAGGTTGCTCAGTGCTTCCCACTCCCACTGGTAAGCAAAGAAACTTCCTTCCTTCCAAATAAGGCTATGAATCAGTAACAGGAACTAAAACAAAGCCCAGGGATCAGCAAACTCTGAAACTGGACTACTCTAGTTCAGTAAGGCGGGAAAACAAGAGATTTTTTTTTTTTTTTACAGGAACAAGGAAAAAACAGACAGTAGATGCTATAAATCGGCTAGCGCACTTGAGTGTGTAGCCTACAGATACAATTTGTAACAATTAGAAACTTAAAGTGCAATAAACAGTATAAATGCAGAAATCACTTTCAATGTAGCAGCAAAACAGGCGAAATGCAGTCGCTAGGTATATAACAGTGGGAAAGCCACAAAAATATACTTAAATCAGGTAAAAAGTCGCTCTTTTAGCTCTCTGCTGCTTGGATCACTCTGGAGGCCACCACGAGGATCTGTGCTGAGTTGGTACAAGCCGAAAAATGCACGTTTAGCGTGTTTTATAGCAGGGGGCTGAAAAAAGCTAGGAACTGGCCCAAAACGACCAATGGACTACTGGTTTCTGGCTGAAACCTCACCAAATTGGACAAACAGGTTGCTCAGTGCTTCCCACTCCCACTGGTAAGCAAAGAAACTTCCTTCCTTCCTTCCAAATAAGGCTCTCTGATTATGTAGCCCAGGCAGGTATGACTCTGACCTTGAGCAGTATCCTACCTTCACCAAGAATGATACCACAGTACAGAGACAAGATGATCAGCTTTAATAATTGGCTTAATCACTGGTGTCATTCAAAGGGGATCCAATGTCTGTCTGCCTGGGATGACATGCTGGTCAAGCCACGTTGCTTTGCAAGGGACGGCTTGCACCTGTCACCCCTAGGCTTCCGGATATTGGCAAAGGCTCTTGCCACCCCCATAGTGCCTTTTTTAGGCCAGGCTCAAATTCTAAACCTACCACTTTAGAACATAACAAAGGAAAAAAACTAAGGGTAATGCTGCTCAACGCCAGAAGTCTCAACCTCAAGATGCACGCACTCGCAGCCCTTCTCAGTATGGAGAACATTGATGTCTGTGCTGTGACTGAAACCTGGCTCAAGGCTCCTGAGAGCACCCCGGCACTAGCAGGTTTTACCTCATATCATGCGTTCCGTCCCCAAAATCCAGAAAACACCAAGAAAGGAGGAGGGGTGTCCATATTCATCAAAGACACCCTCACTTCCAGGTTGGTGAAAACGCACGATGCATCGGAGACCATTCAGGCGCAACTAACCATAGGCAAGACTGCTCTACAATTTGTAGCATGTTACAGGCCACCCTCTCAATCTCAGGAACCTCACATGGCTTTCCTGAAAACTCTGGAAGGGATAAATGTAACCCCAAACACCATCATACTAGGTGATTTCAACTATCCAAACATAGACTGGGATCACTACTCAAGCCCCAACACCCTAGACCAAAGGTTCCTAGAGTTCATAAACTCCAATGCCATGGAACAACTAGTCACCATGCCCACAAGAGGTGACAACATACTGGATCTCATCATCACGAACATAGGGTCACAATGTTCAACACCGGAGGTATACCCTTCATTGGTGAGATCAGATCATAAACTAATCTCACTAGAAGTCCTCATCCCGCCCCCACCCCAATCAAAAAAGACCACAGTGAAGAACTTCTCTAAAGCCGACTTCACACTTCTTAGGACTGGTGTGGTCTCCTTCAAGGCCCCAGAGCCAGCGGAAACCACCACTAAAACCACTGAATCACTTACAAACGCCTTCTACCAACACCTCCAGCACTGCATGGATCAGGCAATCCCAAACAAAACAAAGAAACCTGGGAGGAAACTCCCAGATATGTTCAGAACTGGTTCAAAATGATGTAAAGTTTACTGAATCTACAGACATTGCCAACATACTGGCTGACAGGTTCAGTGCAAATTTCTCCCCCCCCCCCCCCCCAAAGGACAAATATCTATACCAGAGGATTGTAGCATCCCAAACATCTCTAATGCTCAGGTAAAAACAGCTCAATCCAAAGCAAAAAACACAGCATCCATGGGACCAGATGGTGTCCCTGGTTGTGTGCTCCACGAGCTCATTGAGGAATTAAACCCGCAGTTACGGCAGCTGTTTAATCTTAGCCTCACCTCAGGATACGTACCCAAGGAGTGGCGTACGGCTACTGTGGTCCCATTGCACAAAGGTGGTGCCTCCACTGACCCTGGAAACTACCGTCCCATCAGCTTGACAAGTCTGGTCTGCAAAGTTATGGAGAGGATCATTATGGAACTCATAAATAAAGACATAGGGGACCTGCAGACATTGGATCAAACCCAATTTGGCTTTGTCAAGGGTAGATCATGCCTTTTAAACTTGGTTGACTTTTTCGAAACAGTCACCAAGGCCATTGATGAGGGCAAGGCAGTCCACACAGCCTACCTTGACCTGGCAAAGGCCTTTGACATGATACCCCACTCGGTCATCATAGAAAAACTCACCAGCTTAAATGTAAACCCATACGTCACAAGATGGGTTGCAAACTGGCTAAGTGACAGAACCCACAGGGTTAAAGTTGCTGGCGCCATGTCAGATTCCAAACCTGTCACAAGTGGTGTCCCACAGGGCTCCGTCCTGGGTCCACTCTTGTTCGGCATCTACTTTTCAGAAGTTCAGGCAAATGCAGGAGGATTATGGCTGACAAAGTTTGCAGATGATTGCAAACTAGGCGCCATAGTTGAAAACACATCAGACACAGATATCCTTCAGAAGGGCCTCGTAGAAACAGATAACTGGTGCCAAAGCCATGGCCTTAAGTTAAATGCTAAAAAATGCATAGTCATACCCTTTGGGAAAAACAAGGTTACCCCTAGCTACCATATAGGTGGCAATCCACTAAGCACAGAAGAAGTTATCAGGGACCGGGGGACTCAGGTTGATAGTAACCTTTCATTTGACACCCACGTAGCCAAAGTAGTTAGAAAGACCTTCTACATTGCCCACCTGATCATGAAGGGTTTCACATCTAGGTCAAGGGAAGTCATCATCCCCCTGTACTCATCACTCATCAGACCGATGATTGAGTATAACGCCCCATTTGGAATGTATCTGACCCGACACCTGCAGCAATTGGAAAGGCCCCAAAAGTTCCTCACCAAAAGGATAAAGGGTCTAAAAAATATGTCCTACGCTGCCCGACTGAAGAAGCTCCAGCTCTACTCAGTCACTTATCGACTACTCAGAGGTGACCTGTGCCTGACTTACAAGGCCATGTCCAACCCGGAATTAATGAACATGCTTCACCTCAAAAAATCTAAGTCCATCAGATCCACAAGAGCACGAGACTTAAACCTTGACACGGCCATAAATAGGACGTGCTGGAGGGACAGATTCATCACCCATAGGCTCCCTATGCTGTGGAACAAAATCCCGGTACATGTGAGGCGAAGCACCTCGCTGGCCTTGTTCAAGAGAAATCTTGACCAATGGATGGGAGATCGCAGGTATACCCCAGGGATTACATCAGTGTCACTGCTTGACAGAGGCACAGCAAAATAATGGGCATAATATCCTTCAATCTAAAGGGGTGGCGTAAGCCAAAAAACTCTGGGCAAGGCTTATAAATGCCCTAGGGCAGATAGCCTAGTATGAACCTATGAACCTCTGAATAGATGACAATTTTGGCTATTTTTTTTTTAAATGCTGTCAGCTGAGAATAGGCACTGCAAAGCAGACACTGTAGCTGATTTCAACAGTAGCAAAACTATTGTATAAGGTGGCAGTTGATGGCTTCCATTCACAAATAAAAATGTAATAAAATATATATTTATTTTTTTATTTAACATTTGTTAACTAGGAAAGTCCAACTTGGCACAAAGCCAATTTTCAGTGGATGCCCAGGGAGAAATGCTCCAGAAGCATGCTTTTGTAACGTGGGAGGAAACTGGAGCACCTGGAGGAAACCCACATGAATGCAGGGAGAACATTCAGACTCCAAACAGAAGGCACCCCAGCTGAAAATCGAACAGGAGAACCTCTTGCTGTGAAGCGACAATGCTGCTGCTGTACCACTAATGTTTTTTCTGTGACTTGCTTTCCAGCTGAGACTTCAGTCAATTAATTTGTTTCTGCATAACTGACATGGCTTCCTTTTTTCACTTGCTTATTCTGTTAACCTTGAACATTGCTTTGATTAATGGTTTGCAGCCACATGGTTTTGAAAAGTGGTTATAAACCATTTAAAATATTCCCGTATTATTTAATTAGTACCATACAGTTCTGTTGTAGCCCTTGTGTCTTTGCACCAATTAAATTCAAGAACAATAATGCTTTTATCACTTGTAAAAAAACATGATGGTGCAAAACAGTTCTACTCTTTCCATATGGCTTATTCCTCTGCCAAAGGATCAGGCTAATCAAATACCCCAATTAGCCAACTAGATTGTTGCTGAAAAAAAGTTTTTACACCATTTAACTTCAACTACCACAACCAAATTACAATACATGCAGTTCACTTTCACACAGTTCAGACTTTATCTTGGCAAAAATCACACTGCACACAATTTGTTTCCATTCTTAAATATACCTTTCCTTATTTCTTACTCTATTTACTGTGCAGAAATAAGAAACTTGTTCTTTAAGCACATTTTTTGCAACATTACAAGATAATTATTTTGTATACTCTTGGTACATATTCTTTTTATTAAATATATTATTTTGCAATAATGAAACTGCTTGTACAATATTTGTAATAAACTCAGTGAATATCTGATTTATTAAAATGATTACTTTGCAGTCATAAAGCACATATTTTATTTGTTTGTGTTTGGTTTGTTTAGTTTTATTTGTCTGTTAACCAAGGTTGTACACTCATCTTGCTGGTACATTCTCAGGTTAATCCCAGAATTACAAACAAAACTTGCATGATTATATTTTGTCAGAACAAAGCATTAGAATAGCAGTGACAGATGTATAGTTATGGATACTAATAAACAAAACATGACTGATTGTATTTTATTTGAAAATAAGCTAAATGATTAATGCAGAACAAATGAATGACATAGTATTGTATTAACTTCTCAGCGTGAAAGGAAAACCCTGACTGAACCCAGGATCCCCAACCCTCCCCCATTATGTGTGGTTATCACAGCCAATAGACCAACAAGGGGTCTCTGGACATTAGGTATCTGGTTTTAACCAAAATTAGTCATTTTTTCTTTCTTCTAAGAAACCACTATGATGGTGACTTGGAATACACATGCATCCATTGCAGAACAAATGAGCTGTTAATACAATACTAGGTTAATCATGTCCTGGATTCACTCCTAAGACAAGGGTTTTCCTTTTACACTGTATTGTAAACTCAGTGATTTAACTTCATTTGTTTTTATTGCAGTAAAATACTGCCATTTAAAATCTTAATGAATTAATTTAATTTAGAGCGTGCAACTTGAAAACACAATTAAAATCATTTATCATTTAGTGTCTTCTTCTTCTTTCAGCTTTTCCCAGTTAGGGGTCACCACAGCGGATCATGTGTCGACTCATGATTGGCAGTGGAGTTTTTTTACGGTGTCGAGTTGCCAGCCCGGCGCCCAACCTTCCACAGAAGGCACACATATGCACACACTCACACCTAGGGCCAATTTAGAGTGTCCAATCCACCTACAGCATGTCTATGGGATGTGGGAGGAAACCGGAGCATCTGGACTAAACCCAACCGACCACAGGGAGGGCATGTAGACTCTGCACAGAAGGCACCCCTGCCGAGGATCAAACCGGAGAACCTCTTGCTGTAAGGCGGCAACGCTAACTGCTGCACCACTGTGGCCGCCCCATTTATCATTTAGTGTCATATGATTAATTTTATCATACATGCCCTTGTGTCTTTGCACCAATTAAATTCAAGACCTTTGATTCACATTGTTGATTTGCTCCTCATAAATGTGGTTTTCTGAGAAATTACTGGAGGCTGATGTCAATAATTAATGATATACATTAGAATTTCTGGCTATGTATCCTTCAGAAAAATGTTTTACTGCAAAAATCTGTTACTGTATCATTTTTTCTAAATTTATAATTGCAAAATTTAAAATACAACCCCATTTATGTGCCCTTGTCACACATTATTTTAGGCTTTGTTCAGATTTCTTGCACTAAGAGTTTAAGAATTACGATTTGTGGTCTGATTTGAGGATAGAGGACATTAAAATTGGTGGGGTGCAAAACTGACCCATATTGGTAATGACCAAATATTTCTCATTTCACTGTCTGGGTTCATTGACATTTTTTATTGTCATTAATGTGTATTTATTAATATGCCACAATGCCATTTTTTCCAGTGACATATTATCTCATAATTACATAATGGTTATTATCCAGATGTAAATGGCCACCCATGCCTACCTGAACAAGTACAGTTTTCCTCTTCTACCTTGCACATTTTACTGATTATACTAATGGTTTGGTACTTGCCAAAGGAAGCAGTAGACCCCCCCCCCATTTGAAGAGGAACCACTTTGGATCTTTGTCAAAGCTGGCAAACAAATCCTATAGTAGAGAATACTGTACAGCACTAGTAAAACTTCCTGGGATGTTATTTGGGCCCGTGGAGCTACCGTTCTTTATTGTGCTCATCTACTTCTTCATGAGGATATGATATAATGTGGTTGCTCTCAAAGCCTAGAATGGTATTGGGGTTTCAAAGCTATAGCTGAATGTCTTTGTAGGTATGTACATCATCTGATTTGGAATTTAGTGCACCACTGATTCCTATAACACTGCAGTGATAGGAGTTCTTGGTTGACTGAAAATATACCACATGTATTAGTATACTCACGAATTTAAATTATAATGTCACTATATTTATAGACGGGTATGTGCATGGTTTTAATGGCTACTCCATGTGTACTGCACCCCATGCAGTATGCACAATGTCTAGGAATCTTGCCACAGACAGATATTTAATTTTGCCTTATTTCAGTTGCATTCAAGAAGCTTAATCTGCTCCCTGTCATTTTCAATTTTGTGATTATAAGCTTGTCACGTAGGGAGCTTGCACACCAAGACTGCCTAAAATATTGTTGAGCTCTGAGGGGTAATCTAGTTATAAGAATAATGCAACATCTCTATACAGGGAAGAATATTAGACTGGCCATACCACATAAGGAAAATGCCCATGCACTCGAAAGTAAATAGTATGACATTGCATACATGTAATGTAGACACACTTCATACAGCTACCTAGAATGTAATCACACAAGCATGTCTTCATCCAACTAATCTGCCCATTAAGGTGTATCTTATTTAAAGAGAAGCTCATTGCTGATCAGACTCCTACCTTTTCCTACATTTCACTATAACTGATTTTGGTTATTATATGTATTTCTGGATTTTAACATGTTTTTCTTTCACAGCTTTCTGAGATAAGCTATTTCATGCGTTTCCAAGTCACTGTAACAAAAAAAACCCCTCTTAGGATCATATGACGTTACTTAGCTAATGGCAGAAGAACCTTTTTAAGCCGAGCCATTCCTGCCCCAATTTTTATAATTATCAGTGTCGTAGGACTAGAACGACTTTGGTATATGCCTGTGCCTTAGTGCATCTACAAGCTGCTCCTGTCCGTAAAGTCCACAGGTGACAAGGCAGGGGTAAATTTGCAGTTTCCCTTCTATTGGTCCAAATTACATTTGAATGGGATTAAGGAAGAGCTCTGTTTGACTTGAATGGGAAGGGTGTTCCGCAGAAGGGGTAGTCTTTGAGAGGCATATCTGTTCCTCCAACATGTTTTGCTTATGTCACAGATGAGGTTTAGATCCTTAGATCAGGTAATTCCAGTGCTGTTTGTTTGTTGAATGTATCGGATTAATCAAGACTGGATGGGAGAATGCCTTGTAGGGTAGGCTGTCAGTAGTCTGTAAGAGACTCGGTACAGGGACAGGGCTTTGATGCGGTCCACATAGTAGGACATGTTATTTACACCCTGTATTCTTTTAGTGAGTAACTTGTGTGGCTGGTCTAGCTGTTGGTACATTGCCGAAGGATGCATTGTACTCAGTTATTGGTCTAATGAGAGCTAAGTATAGTGAGGCTATGATCTCATTAGATCTGGATGCCTTGCCCTTACTTAAAAGTTGCACAATGTAGAAGAATTTTCTCGCCATCGTGGCACATAGGTTCAAAGATTAATAGTAGGCTAACTGCCTTTGTGGGCCATTTTAAGTTTAACCAATTAACCCATGTGAGAATCAAACCCTGCACCTTGCATCTATAAGGCAAATATCTTAACCATTATGCCAGCCTAAATTCATGCTAATGAATTATTGGATCTTCATAGGTAAGTACTAGTCTAACTTCCCTTCTTTACCTTTTAAGCCTAGCCAATGTCCCACAAAGGTTATTCTCAGCTGGGGTGCCTTCTGTGTGGAGTCTGCTTATCCTCCCTGCATTCATGTGTGTTTCCTCTGGGTGGTCCGGTTTCCTCCCACATTAGAAAGACATGCATCTGGAGCTTTTCTCCCCAGGCTCTGGTGAAAATTGGGTCATTCCAAGTAGGACTTTCCCAGTAAATAAATTTTAAATAAATAAAATATTTTGCCCTCATCTATGGCTCTAGTGACCTTCTCGAAGAAGTTCACCAGGTTTAGTAGGCATTAACTGCCGCTGACAAAACCAAACATTTTTTTAATGTTTCCTATGTCTTTATCAGGTCTGTGATAATTCTTTCCAAGACTCTGCATGTAAGATTAGACAAATGCATGGTCTGTAGTTCCTTGGATCAATTGATGGTTCACCTTTGTGTAGTAGGGTGACAGTTGCAGTCTTTAATTCCCTAGGGACAAAGCTGTCTGGAGGCTGTGGTTGAACAGAGATTCTAGTAGGCCTGACAGGTCATGTGTGAAGCTGTTTAAGAGGCACCCATGGATATTATCAGGGCCCATTGATGCAGTGTTTTTATATGTGGAAAGTGTGGTGAGGACCTGTTCTTTAGTGGTAGTTGGAAAATAAATGGTACAGGGTTTTGATGGGGAGTACCCGATCATCTCAGAGCCATTTGGATTCTGTCTTCTGCTTTGCACCTTATTATTGTTGTTAATACTTTTGAGTAAAGGTACCATTCACTACTCTCTTATCTTGAACTTTGGTAACTACTTTAGCCAATTAAATGTTTCTGCCAAGACGTTCGTCTATATGCTTACAGGTTGAGAGGTATGCCTTCAGTTGTAACTGAAGTGTTATGAAATCACAAGAAATGAAATTTTTTTGCATGTATATTCATCAGGGTCGGCTCGTGCTATCGGACTGCAGTCCTCCAACCTAGAAACAAAAGAAATAAAAAAATGTGAAACATAAAATTAAAAAAAAAATTTATTTTTTAACGAGTACCAGAACTTCCGCACATGTGCAGATACACTCACACTGCCCGGCAATTTGTGCAAACTCTGACTGCCTGAGTCAGCAGTCCAGAGAAGGTATTTTCTGACCCGCAGATGCCCAGGAATCTGTGTGGTAGACAACCTCACAGAACAGAGGGAGCTCCGGACTGCTTGATCCACAGACAGGACCAATCAGGAGAGAGGTGAGGTCAAGCTCTAGCAAGGATTCAAGCACAGGACCAATCAGGAGAGAGGTAAGTTGAGTTTTAAGCTCTTGCAGGGAAGCGTTGAAGTCAAGCATGGGTTTGGAGGTTTGCTGCTTCCATAGGTAGGTACTAGGCTATTGGCCCTGGGGCCTATACAAGCCCAGCCAAAAAGGTACCCTGGCTTTTGCCACCCAAGAAAATTATTTTCCTGTGCCACAGTTGAGTAGAGCCACAGAGGTGATCCCCAGGGTGAATTTCCTATTTCCCATCCAATCATCAAGATTTTTCTTGAAGAGGGTTAATGAGGAGCTTTGTTTGATATAGATAGGTAGTTTATTCCAGAGTATGGGAAGTCTGTCCAGACAATGGAGTTGGATCTTGTGTATGGAGGTTTGCTGCTTCAAGTGATTCTGGACCCATTTACAGGTAGTGGAGTGTGTGTGTGTGTGTGTGTGTGTGTGTGTGTGTGTGTGTGTGTGTGTGTGTGTGTGTGTGTGAAATGCCCCTGTTAACACATAGTGGTGGGTAGAGATACTCAGGCTTGAACCATGTACCTTGGATGCAGGTGTCAAGGACCTGAATTCCCTACCCACCACTATTTGTAAAACATTGCAGATTTTTGCCTCATATTTGTTCTTTTCCTCATATAATCTGTGGTTTCTGTATCTTCATTTTTCCTTGCAAAGGTTTGTAGTGCAGTGGTGCACTGGTAGCATTGTTGCCTGACAGCTACAGGTTCTCTGATTTGATTCTTGGCTGGGGTGCCTTCTGTGTGGTGTCTGCATGTCCTCCCATCCCTTTACAAAGATGTGTCTGGAGTGTTTCTCCCTGCTGTGCTGAAAATTGGCATTGTTTTGTTCCAAGTCAGACTAGTTTCCTGGTTAACAAATGTTTAAAAATAACAGGCATTTGAATTTCAGACTTCATATTCTTCAGAAAGTACATGGTAAAACAAAACCTTTTATTCTAGCAATTGTCTAAGTTTATAACATGGATATTTGAAATTTGCCCATATTTTTGGGACTGCATTCCCCCATTATTGACCTCATCCAGGTATTTTGTGCTAAGGTTGAGAGCTATGGTGAGAACTGAATTCACTGAATGTTTGGGGGCTGTATTCCCCCCATTACTAGCTTTGTCCATGTGTTTGTTGCTAAGAGATTGAGAGCTATGGTGAGAACTGAATTCACTGAATATGTTTGGCAGCTGTATTCCCACATTATTGGCTTTTTTCAGGTGTTTTTTGCTAAGAGGTTGACAGCTATGGTGAAAACTGAATTCACTAAATGGTAGCCATTTAAGTTTGTCTTCCTCTGTTTCAGCTGATTTGGCATAGTGGTATGTTTCTCTGACTGTTTTGCACAGGGTCCCCTGTGATCAAGACGTGGCAGTGAAATGTATGGTGGTAACACAGCATTTTATTCTAGCAACTTTCCAACATTATACAAGCAATGTTTAAAATGTGTCCCTGGTTTTTGGCCTTTTGTCCCCCCCAATAAATTTTGGCTTTTTCCAGATTTCTTGTGCTGCAAAGTTCAGAGATACAACTGAGTGTCAAGTAGATTTTACAAATAGCTGAGAGCTGCAGGGGAACAAAAGTTTAGTGCTGCTTATACTAAGTCTGCTTGCATTGTTAATAGCACAACAGGTAGTGTACTTGCTTTTGATGCAGAAGGCTGTGGGTTCTACTCCCACAGTAGGTAGATGCATTGCTGATACTGTACTGTGTTGTAAAGGGGGTGGATGCTGCAGTCATTTTTGGCAAAGATACCTAGTAACTATGAAACTGTTATCAGTTTGCCATCCATTCCCTATTGCGGTATTATTAGCTTATCATTTTTTTAATGCATGCAACATAGGCAATTTATTCTTCAAGGGCAACAGGCACTTTATTTGTAGATGAAACAATGACATATAAAGTTGTTTGCTAGCAGCAACCTCTTTATTAGTTACAGATTTCTTTAATGTGGATTTTACTACTTCAGAAATTGTGCATATTTACTGATACTGGTGGACTATAGAAGGTTGAGTAGACTTTTTATGATGGAAATGTTCTGAATCAGGCAGTTTTGTCATTGGTGCATGCATTTTGTTTCATTGTTTACTGGAAAAATGTTCAAAACAATAAATTTAAAATGCCCTCTAACAACTGTACTGTATTGTACAAGGAATATAATGTAATACAGTCAGGAAGGTGTATCAAAGAGCATGTGTATGTTTCATGTTCAAGGGGCCTATGATTTTGAAAACAGCCCAAAGTTAATCTTTATCTGCCACTGGCAAAATGTATTTTCTTTGAATGTGGGTTTCAATGTTGTTTCAATGTATGTGACTTTCAAGGGCAGAGAAGTTTTAATGCCAAGTCTATTTTCATTGTGAGACTACATTGCTTTGTTTAACAGATATCTATTAGGGTTTGTGCTGTAAAATGCAAAATAAAACTTTCAAATGAAATCTAAATAATCGCAGAAGTAAAGTAGTATGCACATTACAGTGTTTATCGTAAATGGGGCAAAATAACCAAGGAATGGGACATTGGAATGGCTGCAGGGGGGAGGCTCCATTCGACCATGATTTTGTGAGGGGGGGAAGGGTAGCAAACTCAGACAGCCCCGGTTGAACTATACCTCTTAGTTGTCCATATTTTTGCAGAATGAATAGATATTTGCTTCTTACTTTTGGTTTGTTCCTCATAAAATGTGTGGTTTTCTAGGAAATCATTTAGGAATGAAGTTACTAAATGACAGACATTGAGTTTCAGACGTCATAACCTTTGGAAAAATGCATGCTAATGCAAGACCTGTTATTCTATCAACTGTCGTAAGTTTATACAAGAGCAATTTTTAGTAGTGTTTGTATGTTCCCCCAATATATTTGGCCTTGTCCAGATTTCCTACATTAAGAGGTTGAGAGGTACATGCAAATTGCTTTGTAGAGTTAGGAATATCCAAACCTCTCAATTGTCCCCAATTTTGGCTCAAAATGTTGCTCTCCCCTAATAATCCCTCCTCAAAATGGCAATTTTGGAAGAAAATGTGGAGGGTTTACAATTATATATAACTGTAATGATCAGAGTTATAGATTACTTTTATTTCAGAAATGCATGTAGATGCTCTTATTTTGTTAGCTGCTCAAGTTAACAGTGTTAATATTAAAAAGGTGTCCTTTTTTTGACAGGTTCCCAGCTGTATTGTGTGGCAACTTTATATTTCTGCATCACATTTTTGGCCCATTTTTCATAAAATTGTGGTTTTCTGGCAAATTAGTGACAAGTCATTAAAGACTGAAGTTAGAAAATAATGGCAGACATCTGAGTTTCAGACTTCATACACTTCAGAAAATTCATACTAATGCAAGACCTTCTACTGTTCTATTATCTAAGTTAATAAGATCAATATTTAAAAATTGTCCTTATTTTTGGGCCTGTGTCCCACTTCTAGCTCTATGTATGGCTTTGTCCAGATTTCTTGCTCTGAAGTTGAGAGGTATGAGTGTCAGAGCCACCACCGTCATCCAGAGACATTTCAAATTGTGACATACTTGTTGCACCCCACTCCCCATTGTAGTGGCTCTGGATGTGTCCAAGGAAGGCAAGGAGCAGTTATGCAGTGTAAGTGTGCAGAGTATTCCCCCATCCAAGGTAGACCACAAGTACGACCGTGGCTTTTCATCTGTCCTTAATTTTGCAGAATGTTCTGGTTTTCTGTCATATTTTTATACTGTTGATTTATGCTTCTTATTATTCAGGAAATGCATGCTGTCACAGTGCCCTGTTGCTCTGTTTAAGTAGCAATGATTTAATGACCATCAGGTAAGATTGTCAGAGATTGTAAGATGCAAGTAAGCTTTAATAAACATACTGTTAAAGAATTACCAGCATTGAAAGCCTTTTCGTTGTTGCCATACAGATAATATTTACATAACTAGATAATGTATAAGCCTTGGGTATTGAAATGCATATGACAGTATTTGTAATAAAAGGACAGGATTACAGTATTTTCAGAAGCTCATTACATTTGTTGCAGACTTGCAGTTATCTTTGCAGGCTTTACCCTTAAACTAAACAAAATGCCAGTCTATCATGTGTGGTCCATAACTTGTGCAGGAATCCTTTAAGCAATTTATCTTGAGCTTGTTTCTTGTTTGCTGTTCATTTTTTACTGTGATCATGTCTTCCCCATGAAACAAGTAGATAGCTGTGTCAGGCAGCAGGTCTTTTTTGGATAAGAAACATTTTTACAAGTGGGGGTATCACAGAGATTGCTACTTTCAGCATGTTACTTGGTAATTTTATAAAGCTGAATATAAATTATAATTCGAACTGCAGTGCAAGGAGTAGTGGTTTGAGTTGAGTGCTGCTTGTTTTTTATACTTGATTTTGACTGGCATTCCAGTAATGTATTTAAAAAGTAATTTATTTTTTCATGCCTCACAACCTGTTTCCATCTGGATATTAAGTAAGTTGTCATGTAGCCAATGCATTGAAATATTTTTTTCTTCTACACTTCATTTTGTCTTGATTGGACTCTCGTAATGACTGTATGGCACCCAGGGCAGCGTATTTAATTAAAGTTCCAGTTGTTGTGGTTTTGAGCACAGCTCTACCCCTTTCTAGTTGGCCACACCCCTTCCCATTGGCCCCACCCATTCAGCTGTCTCCTGCAGCCCTCCTTTAATTTGAAGTCACCAGCCGCCACTGATATTCATATTGACTTGGGAGTCATTTTTTATAATTACAGTAAACTCTCAGTTAACTGGAACTCAAGCAACCAGCACTCTCAAGCAACTGGCAAAAATAATTGGGGAAATACAGTATAATTTTCATATGTTGCACTGTGTCCCCCCCCCCCCCCGCAGAAACATACCTTACATTTTTAGAGTTTTAGAGTTTTAAAAAGGAAGGTAGGAATAAAGTCCCTCTCTTCCCAGCCTGAGAACAAGTCAAACCAAACAAATAGTATAGGGTACAGTATTAGTCAGGCCTATTTTTAATAGTAGCTCTCAAGCAACCAGAAACTAGTTATACGGCATCTACCAATCCCAATGGGTGCCAATTAAGTGAGGGTTTACTGTAGAATTAGCCAGTACAATTTTAACTGACATTCATACATACATATATACATACATAAATAAGTAAACAGACATACACATAGTATGTGAAATTGTGATTTCATTTATTTAAAAAATAAAAAAGCAAGCAGACACACAGGTCTCACGTGAAGACATGATTTTATCTATTTGACTATTTCGCAACTAATAACTTATCTAGGCATGCATAGCTATTTTTGATATAATGTAACAGTTGTAAAGTGAAACAGTGTAAAGTGCAACTGAGAGCAAATGTGATATTTTGTTGCAAACAGAGAATTTGCTGATCAGTCACGGCAATGCAAGATGTATGTAATATACACTCATTAGTTTAATGAATACCATTTCATCTAAAAATAAAACAAATAAAAAATGAATGCATCCTTGTACATGTAACATAGCCAATTGATTAAACAACTTATTTATAGTTACACATTTTGCATACATGAGCATACATACAAATATTTTAGGCATGGGCAATAATGACCTTCTAGCTTGCAAATGTATCAGAACAGTCATTCTAGTGAATAAGACATTCTTAAGAAAATCTAAAGTAGGGGTTACTTTATTATAATTAGAAATGTTATTCCATGTGTCAGCTACTCTTACAGAGAACATATTACTACATCTGTCATTTCGGTGTCATCTCCTGCACAGATTGTCTTCTTTCCTACTTTTTGATAACTGTAAACATTCCTAGAGGCAGTCGTCTCTAATTACTTTCTTATTAAGGTCACCACTTAAATATCAATATGAAATGGAGTAAAAAGTTCAAATATATTAATATTTTGTAATAACTGAAACTTTCAGATCCATGCATGCCCTGGTTATATTTTTGCTGTGCTCTTTCCAATATTCTTATGCTAATTTTATTACAAGATTTTTAATTATTATTCCATACTCTAATTTGGGTCTAGTGACGCAGTGGTGCAGCGGTTAGCATTGTTGCCTCACAGCAAGAGGTTCTCTGGTTTGGTTCTCGGCTGGAGTGAACTTCGAGTGAACGTTAAAGACATGCAGATAGGTGTGTGAGTGAGCCTTCTGTGAAGGTTGGACGCCGGGCTAGCAACTCGACACCATAAAAATCCACTGACAATCAAGATTGGAGCAGTGATCCGCTGTGGCAACCCCTAACTGGGAAAAGCTGAAAGACTTTTTTACTCTAATTTCATTCTAGTATATCGTACAATCCATCACTTCATCATTTCTGATTTCCTAGACTTTACAAATCTTTTTTTAATTTTTTTTTTTATTATTTTTGTTTTTACAGCCTATAATTTTAAAAATTATCATTAACCAATTTACTGGTATGATCATATAAAAAAAAAAAACTTCAAAGCTGGATCTACCCATATACCCAGGTTATTAAATTAATCCAAATTTTAAATCAGTGTGCTGTATTTACTCATTCTTCATTCTATCTCTCTGAAATCTCAAAGGCTTTGCTGCTGATAAATTTATAAACATGTTATTGTCTGGGGCCCAAATGGTTTGAAGATTGCAAGTTATCTGTGACAGATGTAATCTGTTTACCTATTTAAATTTACCTGCATGCAGACAGTAGAACACCGCAAATGAGAAAACCAGATCAGAAAGAAGTGATGTAAAAAGTTATGGGCCTGAGTGAGAGCTCCATAGGACACCCTGACTGTAACCTAGAGATTCACCTGTCCAGTTAATCCCCCAGATTCAGCAAGCCCTGCACGATTTGCAGGACTAGTGTAGGAGCTCCAGTAGACAATATATCTGCTGTGCGATCCAGGAATAAGCTGTAGGGACATGGACTAGTATAATCTGCAGAAATGTACTCGGCCAGTAACCGAGTACATTTCTGCAAATTACAAAACGGAGCCATGACAGCTCCAAATAAAGGGTAGATATTATGTAGAAAGCATGCCAATGGCCAAATATAAGGCCATTGGCATGGAAAACAGTTGCTAAAATAACAAAATCAACTTTTTTTTTAAGCCGATCTCGGCTGATTAAGCGTCGGGCAGCGGCGCGCAAACGGGATCGGGCGAAAAATAAACCCCCCCCTAAAATAAGCATTCTAACCAAAATCACTATTTTGCCATTATACTCAATGGCAGGCAGAAGACAAATGGCCGGTGAATAGTGGTTGCTAAGGGGGGGAGGTTCAGTGTGGGACCTGTAACTATGCATCAGCAGGCAATCCTATGCAAATGAGGGGAATGATACTGAATCCCAGATCTCCTCTGCATGCTAGTCAGCACCCAACAGTGTAAGAGCAGGAAGAGCATGGTGCAAGCCCAGGAGTTAGCTGACATCATGGGGGGGGTGTCAGGTATACTGTAAGCGGATTGGAGCCCTGTGGCTCGGGTTTGCCCTTAGCTTAGCAGAGCTAAGCAAGGGGGTGTGTCTGAGGCTGCCTAGCACTCTTTACATTGCCTAAGCAGGTGTGCATGCCGCACACCGGGTTTTACAGGGGGAAAAAAAAGTAAACCAGGATATTGCAGCTCTGTGCACATTTGACCCTGTGTTTGTGTGGAGTGCCCCTGGGCTTAAACAGGAATGCAATGGGGAGGGAAAACAGCAGTAGGAAGGTAATCAGGGAGAACTAGCATAGCTGGCAGATGAAATGTATCAGAATCAGCCAGTTAGATAGGCAGCAGCCCAGCCCAGCCAAGAACACTACTATAAACTATGAAAACACCTTTCCCTCTGGTTTTCCCTCATACACTACACCACCGGTGTATACAAGCAGTGGAATTTTAACAAACAAAAACAACAAAATGATAGGGGCTGCAATAGCTATCATACAACAACATGTGGAAGAGGCTGAGGTTGGTGAGGTTGAGAATGCTGTCAACCAACCCACAGTGAGGAGACGGACAAGAGTGTACAGACCCAGGGTAACCAGGGGCTACATGAGCTGGAGATAGTGGAGTGCTATAGGGTGGACAGGGACCCCCTTCAGCAAATTGTTGAGCTGTGCCGGCCATGCCTCACACCCAGAACTAACAGAGGGTAACCCATCCAAGTGGATACCAAGGTATGTGTAGGCCTAAGAATAGTAGCTACAGGTACCTTCCAAAGGCCAACTGGGGATATCATGGGGATCTCACAGGCATCAACATCCAGGGTACTCCAGCAGTTCCTGGATGCCATGTCAGCACATGCTGGTGAGCACGTGTATTTCCCCATCACCCGTGAGGCGTTGGCCAGCAATATGCATCTCTTCCACCAAATAGCAGAATACCCTGAGGTAGTGGGTGCTATAGACTGCATGCACATATGCATCAAAGCACCACCCGGTGAACAGAGTAGGGTCTACATCAACCGCAAGGGCTTCCCCTCCATCAATTGCCAGGTTGTGTGTGATGCCCAGGGCATAATAATAAATGTGTGTGCTGGCTGCCCTGGAAGCTATCATGATTCCCACATCTGGCATCTGACACAGCTATACTAGAGATTTGCTAATGGGGACATCCCTTATGGCCACCTAGTGGGGGATGATGGTTATGCACTGGAGCCGTGACTGATAACACCCATCAGAAATGCAGACACACCCGAGCAAGAACACCATAACGAGGCACACGCACAGACCAGAATTATAATAGAGCATGTGGTTGGGATGCTCAAGTCACAGTTCTGGTGCCTGGACACATCCGGTAGAGCCTTGCAGTATTCACCAGCTGCATGTACTCAGATTGTCATCGTATGTGCCATACTACACAGTATGATTCTGCGGAAACAGCTGCAGCAGGAACAGCATAGTGTAGGGCCATACAGCCCGCCACCATTGCCAAGGACTGCACAGGCACAGAGTGACTCAGAGAAACAACAACCTGAGCCTGCCCCAGTAGGCAGAAGGAGGCATGCCCAGTATGTCCTGGCCTTGGCAAAGAGGTAATGCATAGCACATACACTGACACAGGAGAGACCCAGGGAGTGACACCTCTCTCTGACTCGCACATACAGTAAAAGAGATGCCAAACATGACACTACCTGTGCTCAACCATGTGTAGGGAGTGTACTATGTGCATCCGACATAGGCAGCCCTCCAGCACCATCCTCAGTACTGGCACACCCACAAGGTAAATCACTCTCCTTACCAATTGCCGAATGGAGTAGTATGTGTTATTACCTGTATCTGTGGTACGGATGTGAGCATGCAAGGGAATCGGGTGGCTGAATGGGATGCCAGCAGATAGTAGACACCTATAGTGGCAGCATGAGATCTGTAACAAATACTGGTGTCACCATAGTAGCCAGTACTACACATGGCGACAAAACCCACTGCAAAAAATGTGCTGGGCCACATGTGTGTCCATATGGCAAACACATGCCAGTCAGGGAGGTTCACATACCCAACAACAGCCTCAGCCAGCAGGACAGGTGTAAACAAACACAAACAAAGGCTGTGCTAAGGCCGCTGAATGATGCCTATGGGTAACCTTACTCCCCAGGTCTACACAGACAGACTACATCAGGTCAGACAGTGGGATATTAGTTCTGAAGGGTAGGAAGTCAGAAACTAATATGTAAGTCAATCAAACCTAAGACCTGTAGTACACTGATATATCTCTAGTCAGCATGATAGGTTAGAAAACAGAATGAAATGGAGTACCTGACATACCAGTACAGTCATAGCAAATGTGTATAAGTGTCAGGTGTGCCCCACCCACTCTAATGTAGCAATGTAGAAAGTCAGGTGTACCCCCCCCACAAATCCTATGTAGACATGTAGTAACAGGCAGATGTGTCCCCCCAATCCTATGTAGAAATGTAGTAACATGTATGTATAGGTATAATACCAGTGAAGCACAGATGCCCAGAGGTGGACAAGGTAGCAAGATAGATTGTAGCATTTGTACAATATGCAGGTGTGTGTGTGTGTTAGGTTGGTGTGTGTTTCATATTGTGTGAGAGTGGTCAGTATGTATGCATGTTGAAGTTTGACCTGGTGGCCATTGCCCACTACTGCCAATGACAGGGCCAAGTCCTCACAACTGCAGTACCAAAGACATTTCCCACCAGTATAACACTTGCTAGCAGTAAGCCATTGTAAATGTATGGTGGTAATATGTGTCACTATCTGAAAGATGGACATGGCATGGCTGTTGGGCTAGATATACAAGCAGTACACAGGGAAAAGTACCCCAGACATACAGTATATAATATGTAACTGTGAAATGGACACATCCTTGGAATTATACATAAGGTATGCATCACATTATCTGGGCCTGTAGTAGGGAATACCGGTGTCGTCTGGCCGAACACTTGCAGATCACAAAGATGATAGGATTGATGTATTGGGAAACAGCTGATGTACCTGCACATGCCAGCATAACTGGAATGCCCCATGCATATCTGTGAGTCAGATGCAAGTAGTGTCCCTAGCACACATGCACCCAGCTCACCCAAACACCACCCACAGGTACCTATCTGGTCGTATCCCTGCTGTTGGGAATGGGTACAATATGACCCCCACCTGTGTATGGCAATAGCAAAAGAATGCAGCATGCAGTGCAGGTGTCTAATGCAGGTGTGTCCCTAGCTATAGTTAGCACCCTGCCATCATCCACACCACCTGATCAATACTGATATAAAGCATTAGCATGAACACCTAGCACACCTACCCTATCACCCCAGGGGAATATACTGTATGGTGGTCTGGGACTGTAGGACTGACAGAATGCAATGCTGCAGCTGGCCTGCATCATCACCAAATGGCCTACAGTCCTTTACCAAAGGTCTGTGTCTCGCGCATACTGCCAGTGCATGTTATGTTATGGAAACCCAAATAACCTAATAAACTCCACATAAGCCATATGCAAGGCCAGATGGACAAACCACAGTAACATGTCCACTATGTCCCACTGCATGAACTGTGGACCAACACCAAAACACAGCTGTGATGAGGTGATAACTATAGGGAATGTATCAGAGAATGTTTGCATAATGTATGGAAGAGGATAGAATAATAGAGGGGGGTGGGAGCATGGGCAGCATGGAATGTGCAAGGTCTGACACACAGCTGCGTGCACATACTATCCCTGGCTGCAAACACAAAAATGGGTGGCTAAAAACCTGCCCATACACCACAATAGGGGTAATGTCTTGACTTATGACCCCTGCCTCTGGGTAACTTGTGTGAATCTGTATAGCTGTGAGGTATTGCCACTGCAAGATAAGGCCATACTGTCATATTGATGGATGTACAAGTATGGGAATCCTCTGCCAGCACTGTACCAAGGTGCTGAACTGGATACACAGACCCAGCAGCAAGTGTCTGCAGCTCCCCCTCCAGAATGGTATAACTTTCCATGAATATGTAGGCATTTGCCCACAATACTGGACACAGCTGCATTCACCCTTGTTCCCCAGGACGTCACTGTGAGTGAGAATGTCCACCTGACAGTACTTGAGGACATAAAACATCACAGTGTATAACAGTACACATGTCTGAATATCTCTGTAACACCTATACCATGTAGCAGAAGCAGCACAGACACAATCACTCACAGTACACACTATCCCTTGCACAGTTTGAACCCATATTGCCAAATGATCTACAGATACCCTGCAGAAACAGTTTGCTACCTGTAGGTGTACAACACAAAGGTCTGCACTGGAGTACAAACTACCTGGAATGGATCCACACATTCAATACAGAAGGGCATACTGGGCATGCTCACACACTTAGAGAAATGAAGGCAATGTCAGACAACAACATACTGAAAGGTCATACTGGGCAAGCTCACACACTTAAACAAATGAAGCCCATGTCTGCAAACAACAGTGGACAATATCTGACAGTTGCAGATGTTAGTGCATACACTCCTCAGTCTGCACCAGTCATACTTTGCACACACACATTGGATAGGAATACAGACATATATCCAAGGACAACACATTATAATATGCCAAATATATACATACATAGATATGTGGAAGAGAGTGACAGTGACAAACAGCCTTTCATCATGAGGCCTGTCCCATCCAGCACACAGCCAAATGGCTACAACCACATGATGTGTAAATGTCACTCACTGTAGAAATTAGCCACTGGTATCTGTCAGCATTACAAACTTTGTGCTAGCTTTGCAAAATGACTGTACAAGGCAATAGTCATCTAGCAGTTGTATACACGTACCTGCGGAATATAAATCTGTGTGTGGTATGTCAACTTCTAGATGAATGAGTTATGGCCCCATGCATGCATACTGTCCACCCCATAGCCCTACTATGACAAGCCTGCTGATGTCAGTCACTTTGAAATACACCTTTGGGAATGGCGTGGCCCAGTAATCTCTGTGGCGCGTCCTAAAACTGTGTAATGCTGTAGTGTGATAAACTAGTTAGGTATGAGTTCTAATCCCAGACATGGCAACTGTGTGTGTTTGTCTGTGTGTCTCTCTGTCTGTGTAGGGGGCAATGCTTTTTAGGCTAGTCACACTCACTACAATTCAAATGGCCTACTTTGGCAAGGCTGCTGATGTCATTCAATACACCTTTGGGAAAGGTGTAGTCCAGTATTCTCTGTGGCACGTCCTATAACTGCATAATGCTGTAGTGTGATAAACTAGTTAGGTAGGAGTTCTAATCCCAGACATGGCAAATGTGTGTGTGTGTGTGTGTGTGTGTGTGTGTGTGTGTGTGTGTGTGTGTGTGTGTGTGTGTGTGTGTGTGTATGTATGTATGTGAGTGTCTAGGGACACACCTGCACTGGACCCCTGTCTAGCAGGGCAACTGATATGATCCCTGGGGTGAATTTCCTATCTCCCATCCAATGAAGGTTCCTTTTGAAGAGGGTTAAGGAGGCGCTCTGCTTGACATGTATGGGCAGTCTATTCCAGAGTATGGGGAGTCTCTGGGTCAGCAACCTATCCCTTCAGCATGTTTTGTTCATTGTGATGACAAGGTATAGATCTCTGGAGCATGTGGCTCTGAGGGATTGGGATTTCTTTAAATGGAGCATGTCCAACAGCTCAGGGTTTGACATGGCCTTGTATGTTAAGCAGAGATTGCCTCTGAGTAGACAGTATGCCACAGAGTATAGCTGGAGTTTTTTTAGACAGTATAGGGCATTTGCTTTAGGCTTGTGATTCTTTTAGTGAGGTATTTCTGCAGCATTTCCAGCTGTTTCAGATGTCTTGTGAGGTACATACCAAATGGGGAGTTGTACTCTATAATGAGTCTAATGAGGGATGAGTACAGTGGGACAATGACCTCCTTTTTATATGGATGAAAAGCCCTTAGTGATGAAGTGTGCCACATAGAAGGATTTTCTGACTGTTATGGTGATGGGGTTATCGAAGGTGAGACCACTGTCCACCTGTGTCCCTAAGTCTCTCATCACACTTTCTGTATTTAGTGTACTGCTACCTATGTGGTAATTCATGGGTACATGGTTTTTACCAAAGGGGATAACTATACATTTCTTGGCATTAAGCTTGAGCCCATGGCTCTGGCACCAAGCATCTGTTTTTGTAAGGCTCTTTTGTAGAATATCCACATAATTTGGGGATTTAATAATGGTTCCCAGTTTGCAGTCATCTGCAAACTTTATTAGCCAGAGTCCCTCAGTGTTTGCCTGTACTTCAGAGAAGTAGATGCCAAACAAGAGCAGTCCCAGGACTGAACCCTGAGGTACTCCACTTGTCTGGAGATGGATTTGGAGTCAGCTACTTTTACAGTATGGGTTCTGTCAGTAAGCCAGTTGGCATCCCATTGGGTGACGTAGGGATTTATGGCCAGCTTAGTAAGTTTATCTATGATTCCAGAGTGAGGGATGGTGTCAAAGGCCTTGGTGAGGTCCAGATAGGCTGTGTGGACTGCCTTACCCATGTTCATGGCTCTGGAGACTGATTCGAAGTCAGTCAGGTTCAAGAGACACGATTGGCCCTTCACAAACCCAAACTGGGTGGTGTCCAGTGTTTGAAGGTTGACAATGTCTTTGTTTATAAGTTCCATGATAATACGTTCCATGGCCTTGCAGATCAGGCTCATCAGACTGATGGGACAGTAGTTCCCAAGATCCAAGGTGGATCCCCCCTTGTGGAGTGGGATAACTGTAGCTGTGCACCACTCAGTGGGGACAAAGCCTGAGGTGAGATTATGATTAAACATGACACTTAGGTGAGGTGCCAGTCCATTTTGTAGTTCATGTCGTACACAGCCCGGGAAGTCATCTGGTCCCATGGATGCTGTATTCTTAGCTTTGGAGAGTTCGGTTTCTACCTCTGTGTCTGCGATTACCAGAATTTGGCAATCCTTTGGTATTGAGATGGGCCCTTTAGGGGGAGAGAGGGAGGTGAAGTTGGCACTAAATTCATCTGCCAGGATATTAGCAATATCCTTGGGATCAGTATATTTAATGCCATTCTGTTGTAGCATTGTCATGCAGATTTTTGACATAACTATAGAATGCCTTGTGGTTGTCTTTGGAATCTTTGGCAATTTTATTTTTGTAACTAGCTTTAGAGGATTTTTATGAGGGATCTCAACTTCTTACTGAGGCTGTTAAGGGAGTTTTTTGCATCCTGGGATTTTACTCTTTTCTGCAACAGTTTCTTTCTTCTGTTGTATAGTTTATTTATGGCAGGGGACCACCCGATTGACTTCCTTTTTTTGAAGGAGAGTGTCTTGGTTCTATTTGGGATGGCACGATTCATGCACGAGTGGATGTGCTCATACAGTGCCTTAGTGTTGGATTCAGCATTCGAACTTTCAGCTCCCATCTGCATGGGTGACATGAAGTTTGTCACTTCTGACTTAAGTAGCATGAGGATGGCTTTGGAGAAGTTTTTACAGAGGTTTCCTTACTTGGGGGTGGGGCTGGGATGTGGATGTCAAGGGTGATTTGCTTATGGTCAGCCCTGACCAATGAGGGGGTGACCACTGGTGTAGAGCATTTATCTCCCATGTTGGTAATGACCAGGTCTAGGATATTTGTGCCCTTGGTGGGACAATGGATTAGTTGATCCAGGGCATTGGAATTTATGAATTCCAAGATCCGTTCGGCAAAGGTGTTGGTACCCAAGTAGTTTTCCCAGTTAATGGCAGGGTAGTTGAAATCACCCAGTATTAGAGTGTTTGGTTGTATCTTAATATTTTCCAGTATGTTTAGAAAGGTGTAGTGAGAGTCTTGGGGCATGGTGGGGGATCTGTAGCAAGCTACAGTTTGGATTGCAGTATTACCTAGTGTTAGTTGCACCTGGAGAATTTCAGATGCATTGTGTTGAGCAAGTAGCTTGGAGGTGTGAATATACTTGGTGAATATGGACACTCCTCCACCTTTAGTGTTTCAGTCTCTGTGAAACCTTTGGGGAAGGAGTACTCCAGTAATCTCCATGGCATGTCCTATAACTGCGTAATGCTGTAGTGTAATAAATTAGTTAGGTAGGAGTTCTAATCCCAGACATGGCAGATGTGTGTGTTTGTCATTCATATCCTGTGTGGAGTTGGCTGTGAGTGTGTAACAACTGGATTCATTCTGGAGTGGGTTTTGCAAATTTCTTATATGGTGGGAGGACGGCATAATGGTTAAGGTGTTTACCTTAAAGACACAAGGTGCAGGGTTTGATTCTCACATGGGGTAATTAGCTAGGCTTCAAATGGCCCAAAAGGGCAGTTAGCCTAGTACTAACCTGTGAACCTATGGTGGCCCTATTATATGTCACAATGTTCACCTTACAAGGACAACAGATGTGAAATAGCTGAGAGGCTGGGATGGCAATCCATACCCCTACATGTGACATCAAGGCCTGGCAAACAAAGTTAGCAACCCTTGTGTTACACAGAGAACACTCTCAACCCATGTCTCATACATAAATAAACTTGCCTAGGCAACAACTGCTATGTTAGTAGTACCCTGCATATTGCCCACAGATAGTAACCATGGTGTGATTGTAGTGGACTACAGAGAGCATGGCACCCTGTCCATCAGTACAATACTCACGTATATGCAGACCATTGTCATGTGCCTTCACTATGCTCCCCACTGGACACCTGTAACACCTGTGGTGCCATCAAATGTGACCCACAAAGGACATACCATGCCTTATACACATGCCCTGTATGGACAGATGCCACTGACACCAGGGAATACTTGTATCATGCTATCAATGTAGATGCAGGGTCAACCTGCTGTCCATTACCTGTTCCCAGCACATGAGGCTAGGACAGGCACATCTGATGATAACAATCTGTGTACACAACATGGGTCAGATATCCCTGATACAGTTCCACATGTCACTGTACATGCATGTGGGATGTGTGCACATCCCATACAGCGTCCATGTCATGGACTAAAGAACACATACATGGCAAGCATTGAACAGCAATGGCCACACACAATAGTTACCCAGGTGACTGGATGGTGAATAGAATACCCACCTGTGTTGGCCAGTCCAGACACTAAACTCCTGAGCTGCACTGCAGACCATTGTCATGTGGCCTGATGCCAAGGTATACCCTTCACCTAGCCTTGTATAGCCTTCTGGCACAGTCAATCACTACATACCCATGAAGCAATGCACACATGCATGTCAGTACTGGCACCCCGTATCTGAGGTGTATGATGCTTTTGACCACATTCACACTCACTACAACCCCCATTGGCATACTCCTTTCTGATGACAGACACCTTCACCTACCCTTTGCTCATATGACCTCTGGATAACCCCTGTGGTGCATGTGATACCTGCACAGTACTGTATTGTGGCACATTAACTAGTTAGGAAGTGTATTCCTGACCCTGCCAATTGTGTCAATGTATGTGAGTCCCTGAGAGAGTGTGGCTGTGTTGACACTGACACTTGTTCATGTGGACAGGCACGTGTACTACACCTACCGTATCGCTACCATATCACTGTTGCAGATATCACTCACCATCACATATACATTTGGACAGCTCTTCAACATGTAAGCTATGTGGCGCATGCAATAACTGCACAGACATGGGATAGCAATACATAGGCAGGGGTTTGATACCCTGTACTGGTAGGTGTGTGACACAAACATGCTTAGATTTTACTTTCCCACCCCCTCCCTGACTTACTTTGTCTCTGTCTGCCTCTCTCACTCCCTCTCTATTGGATGTGGAGAACTACACCTGGTTTGCTTAGGCAGCAGCATGTGTTTTGTAAGTGATGCTCATGAGCAGCTGATGGCCTCTGCATGAATTGTAGCCCTCCTCTAGCATGTGGAACAGCTGTGGTAACATTCTCATAGCCAGTTGCATGGAAACACACTCCAATATCTAGGAACATCATGTTGGTGTTGGGTCTTTTCATTCACTGTGTTAGCAGGAACTAGATCTGGTGTTTGGTAAATAGCATCACAGATGGATTGGGGATTTACCTCTAACAACATACACTGTGGAAACAGGCCAACACACAGGAGGGGGATGTGCAAGACATGACTACAGAATGTAAGTGTTGCTATTCTGCATTTGGAGTAATGTTGGTGTGGATATGGCTAGTCTACATGTTGTAATAAAAACCTGTCATGACAGTGCTATGTTTTTGAGGGAAACCCCCATCTTTAGGGTCATCTGCAGACTGGGCAATGTGTGGTGCCTTTTGTTTCTTGTGTTACTGACAGAGCACCTATCTGAGAACTGCAGAAGCATAGTGTGAGGATTGCAGTCAGTACATGGTGACAGCCATGACAGTTACTGATTTCATATCTCTCATAGGACATATGTCACAATAAACCCTGTTACAACAGTAAATGCATGAGGTTATCACAGCAACATGTCCATATTGGCCCTGTGTTTGTGCCTCCAGCCACAACACTGTCAACCTTTGTATGTATGTCATGCAGTAAGAGGTGCATTTGTTCTGTACACCATTATTTATTGACATTATATCTGATAAGCCAGTGAGATATCAGACTGCTACACATGTTATGTATAGTAGGGGTTATATTTAATGACATGATCTGGGCATTCTGTGATTTTGTGTACAATACTGATGTCTGTGTACTTATGGTGATTGTCGACAGTGTGTGTATTGTGAATATGTACCTTGGCCTGTGTACAGACTGTGGTAGATGTCATTGTTCTTGGTCCTGTTCTATCAGATGTTACATGCTGCTCCAGTGTATGTTACCCTATCGGCTTACATATTTGTTGGGCCAAACGCACACATGTCCCATACCACAGACAGACATCGGACCACACTGTATAGTGGCCCAGTATATGTAGGGTTATTGTGTGAGTGGCACATATGAGGATGGTGTTGATCAGATAGTCCAAGTACTGTAATATTATGCTAGCTTACCATATGTGGCTGTGGCTGTGTTTACATTGGTTGTGGTTATGCACTTTCACACAGGTGTCTGTTACTCTGTGCTGTGACATGCCTGTAGAGCCTGCTATATATGCAGGTACATGTGTATTCCCCCATAAGAAATGTAGGCCAGTGTTGTGGCAGTCTGCCTGTAGCCTGCACAGTGCTTTGTTACATGCCTAGCAACTTGGTGTACTTACCCAGTGTGATGTTATGTCCAGATACTTGCCAGATGTACTAATGCCAGGCCACCATAACAGTCATGTATTTCTGACAAAGCATTGGGATGATGTACAGATTTATGTCCCTAACTAGTGGGTAGTATGTGGGCATGTCACCTCTGTACCAGCGATTATTATATGTTGGGACAGACAAGGGTGTGTGAATGCATAACCTATGGGTGCAAATGTATACCAGTATTTACGTGATATACCCATCTACATGGCTGTTAACATCCACATTGTCAGGCTTGGTCCACATGTCTTGCACTAAGGGGTTCTGTGTATACCTCTGGACTGACCAGAGTGTGTCAGACTGTCTACATTTATTGGCCATATCTCTGCTGTAGTCCACAGGATCATTACTGTGCTAGCAGTGGTACTGTACTATGATGTTTTTAGGATGTCTGTCAGTAGCCAATGGTGCACATGTTAAATGCAGATGTGAGCTCCCACACACAAAATTTCTGTGAAGACAATCCTTATTACAGTAGCAATACTCTACAAGTATACCTGCTATACATACCTGACATCCCCTTGCAGGTTGGGATTATTGGGGCTGAGATAGGACTCCACTCCATGTTCTGTACATAATGTGAACATATATTTATATATAATTATCCATATATCTATATAGATATATACACATATACATATTGACATACATAGATGGATATATATATATGTACATATATATACATATAAACACTCAGATATATACATATACACAGCAATATATGTCTACACATGGATTTACCTGACTACATCGACACGTCAGAACATCGACAATGACTCAGAAGATTGACAAGGCAGAAGACCAACGGAGGAAAACACCGACGCTGAGAACACTGAGATGGGGAAAGGATGTGTAAGTATGCGGTAGTGATGGCCGTTAGGGTGCGAGTAAGGTAAGTGTGCGATGTTGATGGTCTGTAGGGATAGGGGTGGGATAAGTGAGTTAGGGTTAGGGCGCGGGTTAGGTAAGGGTGTGAGTAAGGTAAGTGTGCGATGTTGACGGTCTGTAGGGATAGGGGTGGGATAAGTGAGTTAGGGTTAGGGCGCAGGTTAGGTAAGGGTACAGTAGTGATATTTTTTGGGTTAGGGGCGGGTTAAGTGAGTTAGGGTTAGGGCACGGGTTAAGTGAGTGTGCGATAGTGACGGACCTTAGGGTTAGGGTTTTGGTTAGGGTTGTAGATAGTTGTGTATGTAAGGGTTAGTGTTGGTTTGTAAGGATTTTGGTGTGCTTGTGTTGTGTGTGTGGGTTTTGGACAGGGGATTTGTTTTGTTTGTTGTTATGATGTGTCGAGTGTATGAGGTGTCGTGTTTGTGAACTGTCGATTATGTGGTGTCGGTGAAGTTGTTGTCGGTGTTTTGATGTGTCGATGTAGTCAGGCAGATCCCTACACATATACAGATAGAGATACATATGCACATATATTTATAGATATCTACATATATATTGACAGTAATAGGTATATCAGAATAGATATGTATGTGCATATAGTTATAGATATCTACATATATATCTACATAAATAGGCATATCTGTACAAATAGGATGTGCATACATATATAGTTATATATACATATATCTATATCTATATATATATATATATATATATATATATATATATATATATACGAAGAGATGTACACATGGCCATATATATGTTGCACTATACAGATGTGTATACAGACGTATGTATAAATACACATGTATATGTACATGTAGACATATATCAACATATTATATGTATATATATATATATATATATATATATATATATATATATATATATATATATATATATATATATTCCTGTCATGTGTAAACCTCATGCTTGTGTATACTCTGTCAGATGTATCTCACTGTATGTACCTGCTATGTGTACATTATGATAAAACAACATATGTGATGTAACAGTCATATTAATAATAAGTACTATACAACTGAGGAAGTAAAGGCAATTGTTCAATACTAATCAATATATGTATTGACAGATACATTGGAAAAACAACAGCTGTCTTCACAGTGGTCATGGTGTAGTGGTTAAGTGTTGTGACTGTAGTATACAGGGTCCTGGATTCAAGACCTGCAAGGGCTGTTCATTTTGTTGCTGAGCAGAACAAAGGCTGTCAGATACAGAGAGGTTAAGGCAGCTTTCATAGTTTCATAGTATAGTATAGTACTAGGCTATCTGCCCTAGGGCATTTGTAAGCCTAGCCATAGTGATGTGGCTTTTGCCACCCCATGAAGTGGTACAAAAATGTACAGAATAAAATTAGAATACTGTGCCTCTGTCTAGTAGTGAGCAGCTTTAAGCGCATTTGCATGGGTTTGCGTGAAGCTAAGTGGTGCTAAGCTATGAGTAAATATATGGGCACTTACACAGTGTAGGCTTTGCTTACGAGTGTGCAAATCAGCTTAGCTGTTATATTGCAGCAATGTAGATGCCTGCTAAGCATGGCTTAGCTCTGGTAACCAGTTAACACCACCCAGTCTGATAACATAGCAGGGTAATGACATCTGTAATAACTGTATGTAATGCCATGTACAATACTTGCACCTATGTGATTTCATTACAGTAGCAAGGGCTGTGAGTGTCATGTCTGGGACACAGACATATATGAAGCCTGTACAGCACTGTTATCCATGTGAATGTGTTACATACAGGGGTAGTAACCCAGGGTACATGCTGTCACACTGGCATGTAGTGTTTCATGGTGGTAGTACTATTGAGAGTGCTTACCCAGGCAAGAGTAGAGTGCTACATATAGTACTGACACCAAGCACACCTGCAGACATAGCTAGACTCTGAGGCCTCACTGTCATGTTACTGGTGTATGAGCTGTGTCACAGTATATATCTCCCCTACTGGATAATGATCTGACATATGGAATGTGACTGCAGATTACCGTCTGTACAGCACATGTTAGTGAGGGCTTCTGACATGTAGTTATGGCATACATATTGTTGTCAAACGTCTGTCTGTCCACACATTCATCCTACTGCATAGCTACTTGCCAAGCTGATGACTGTCAGTCCCTGTACAAATGTGCAGATGGCAGGTATCCAGCTAGGATATGTACAGGCAACCTAAGCTTGATTGACACTGACATGTCTGCCCAGCTGCGTAAGAACTGACACATATAGGAGACAACACCCTGTATGCACCACATGTCATGAGTACCTCCACTACACTACCACAGACAACAGAACGTGCTTGGGTACAGGTCTCCATCACAGACACTAGCCATGTGTTGTAATGCATGTTGCATACATGTCACTTTGATCACCTCAGTGGCCATGTGTAGGAGGCACCTGGAGGATTGGCTGATGCATGTCACTCTCACCCTGAGGGTCACCACAGTAGTGTCTGATGATATATTTTCTGCTGCCACATGGCAGGTGGCAGGATACCACTGTACACACATTCCCTACACAACCCATCTCTCCATGGACAATAGCTAGGTACACAGCTATGACCACCTGCAGCGATGCACCCCAGTACTGACACATGTGTACATGTGCATTACTGAGTATAGCAGTGTCTGTGTGTTAGCACACCTGTACTTGGGAATTCCATGAGGGCCTTCACAACCACCACAATACCCATTACCATAGTCAATTGTGGCTGCTGCTGTATGGGACATTACATGTACCCTGTTAAGTTCCTCTCCAGACTGGCTACACGAGCCTTGCAGTACTAGCACAACAGTGTTGTACAAATGGGTTGATAGGCATGGGATATCCACTGAGTTCTGGCAAGTGTGTGTATGTGTGCATGTCCTTATTTCTGTAGTGTACAGCATTCCTAGGCCAAATACTCCTATTACAATATCCATTGGCACACAGTAGTACAGATAGTGTTGTTGCTGCCCATAGGTGAGGCATGACAGTGCAACACCCTACTATGCCTGTGGCATGTGCATGAGATGCATATCCCTGTAGTACCACTGTTGGTTCATAGGTGGGTACTAGACTATCTGCCCAAAGGCATTTATAAGCCTAGCCAGAATGTGTTGGCTTTCGCTGCCCCATTAGATTAGTTCCCTGTGCCTCTGTCCAGCAGAGCCACTGAAGTGATCCCCAGGGTAAATTTTCTGTTTCCCATCCACTCGTCTAGGTTTCTCTTGAAGAGTGTTAGTGAGGAGCTCTTGTTCCAAAGCATGGGAAGTCTCTGGGACAGGAATATATCCCTCCAGCACGTCCTATTTATTGTTGTAGTGAGGTTTAGATCCTTAGAGCGTATGGCTCAAGGGGATATGGTTTTCTTTATGTGGAGCATGTCCATCAATTCTGGGTTGGACATGGCCTTGTATGTCAGGCAGAGATCAACTCAGAGTAGGTGGTGTGCAACCGAGTACAGCTGGAGTTTCTTCAGTTGAGCTGCATAGGTCATCTGTTTGAAGCCAGTGATCCTCTTGGTGAGGAACTTCTGTGGTCTTTCCAGCTGTTGTAGGTGTCTTGTAAGGTACATCCCAAATGGGGTGTTGTATTCTATGATGGGTCTGATGAGTGATGAGTAGAGGGGCCCAATGACTCTTTTGAGCTGGATGCGAACTCTTTTGTGATTAGGTGGGCCACATAGAAGGATTTTCTAACCTCTTTGGCAATGTGATTATCAAAGTAGAGATTACTACTTGGGTCCCCAAATCCCTTATTACGTCTTCCGTATTTAGGGGACTACCACCTATGTAGTTTGTGGGTACTTTGTTTTTCCCAAAGAGGATGACTATGCACTTTTTGGCATTTAACTTGAGGCCATGATTTTGACACCAGGTATCCGTCTCAGTGAGACCCTTTTGGAGGATGTCTGTGTCAGCCGGAGAGTCAGTTATAGCCCCTAGTTTGCAGTCATCTGCAAACTTGTTCAGCCATAGTCCTCCTGTGCTTGCCTGTACCTCTAAGAAGTATATGCCAAACAGGGGGGTTCCTAGGACTGAGCCCAGGCGAATGCCACTTGTAACCGGCTTAGAGTCGGACCTAGCTTCCTCAAATCTCACCATGTGGTTTCTGTCCATGAGCCAGTTGGCAATCCATCTTGTGATGTAGGGGTTTAAATTCAGGCTGGTGAGCTTGTCTATAATACCAGAATGGGGAATGGTGTTGAAGGCCTTTGCGAGGTCTAGGTAGGCCGTGTGTACCACCTTTCCCTCGTCTATAGCCTTGGTAACTGTCTCAAAGAAGTGCACCAGGTTTAGGAGGCATGATCTGCCCTTAACAAAGCCAAACTGGATAAGGTCCAGTGTTTGAAGGTTCCCAGTGTTTCTGTTAATGAGTTCCATGATGATGCGCTCCATAGCCTTGCAGACCAAGCTAGTCAGGCTTATAGGGCGATAGTTCCCGGGGTCTGTTGTGGCTCCACCTTTGTGGAGCAGAATAACCATTGCTGTTTGCCACTCTATTGGTACATAGCCTGTGGAGAGGCTGAGTTTGAACAGTGTGTTTAGGCGAGTGGTTAGTTCGTCATTGAGCTCATTTAGGACACAGCCTGGGACACCATCCTGTGTTTTTGGCTTCAGAGAGGGCTGTTTTAACCTGAGTGTCTGTGATTTCAGGGGCTCTACATTGTTCTGATATGGTTATGGGGCCTTTTGGGGGTGAGAGGGGGTGAAGTTTGCACTGAACCTGTCTGCCAGGATATTGGCGATATTGGTCGGTTCAGTGTATTTTGCGCCATTCTGCACTAACTCTGAGCATTGCCACTTAGATTCTTGGCATAGCTAAAGAATGCCTTGTGGTTATCTTTGGAGTCCTTGGCAAGTTTTCTTTCGAAGCCACCTTGGATGATTTTATGAGGGATTGTAGTTTCTTGCTGATACTGATCAGGGATGTCTTCCCTTCTTGGGATTTTACTCTTTAATGTACTAGTTTCCTACATCTGTTGTTTAGTTTGTTTATGGCAGGGGTCCACCAAACTGGTGTCCTTTTCTTGGAGGAGTGAGTCTTGGTTTTGCTTGGGATAGCATGATCTATGCATTCTTGTAGGTGCCCGTAGAATGCATTAGTAAAGGATTTTGCAGCTTGGACAGCATTGTCCTTTAGCATGGGGGCTTTGAAACTTTCCACCTCGGTCTTAAGTAACGTGAAGTTTGCTTTTGAAAAGTTTTTCATGGTGGTTTCCTTGTCCGGGGGTGGGGGCAGAATGTGGATATCATAAGTGATTTGTTTAGGGTCAGATCTAACCAACGAGAGGTTGACCTCTGGTGTGGAACACCGGTCGCCCATGTTGGTGATGACCAGGTCCAATATGTTGTCACCTCTGGAGGGAGTGTTGACCATTTGATCCAGATACAATGGGTTGTATCGCAGTCATGGGCAGTGTGTAATGGTGGGTATGTCATAGTGTTGTCATGGGTTTCAGGGAGTACAAAATCCACTGGGGGATTTGGGTGCTGTGTACACTGTCATTACATCAAGGTACACCTGGTATATGTCCCATGTAACACTTTATGATTACCACTGTCACCATCAACTATACAGGTAACTGATAGAACAATACAGGCCAGTTAATCATGTGCTTTGTGCAGCCTACCTGTAACACATTGGACATACAGTCAAGTTAGTTAGCAGCGATCGACCCAGGTCTCCTGGATATGTGTCTGCCTGTTACATGTCTGTTAATGTGTATATGAAGGTATGTCACACTATGTATATGTCCATATACACCCATTACATCCCCCATTAGCATACTGTAAATGTCTAGGGATGTTCTGCATGTAACGTAACCTGGAGCGCACCTCACCATAAACGCTTTGTGGTGTGTGCAATGAAAGTCACACACTTCAGTATCACTACATACCTAGGTAGGGGTCTAGTCCCAGTGTTGCCAAGTAAGAGTGTGCATGTATGTGGATGGATCTACATCAGGTTGCAGATTATACACATCCCTGCAGGTCACCCGTCCATGTGGCACAGGCAGTGACTGTTATACAAACCTGTGACATGTGTTCAACTGTACTCCAGATATGTCACAGCCATGGTGTCACCACAATGCCATACTCTGTTTTGGAATATGGTTGCAGACCATCCTCGTGCTGACAAATGTACACCTACAACACAAATGGATAACATTATAGAGACCACAATCAACCAGTGTTACTAACAGCTATAATGCATCATTGCTGGATGGCTCACCTGTTCTGCACCCTGCCATGTACTGTGCACCACACCTCACAGGTGTACGGCCCATTTCTGAATGTGTAGTACTGTGCCAGTTATGTCAGCTTTAATGCTTACAGCCCCTATGTTTTTCAGCTATACATACCTGTGATGATTATGGACAGATGTAATTTGTGAATGCCTGATGTCTGATTTACAGCTCTCAACATCAGCATCAGCAGACCATGTTTGACCAATCCAATACCATTACACTGACAACCGTCAGAGCATACCATGGCTATGGGGAGTGTACACACCCTTATTGATATGATGCACTGTACCAACCCCTTAAAGTGCTACAACCCACTTCCTACTACTCATTATCCAACTACATCCATCCCTGTATACTAACCTACGTATTTCTTCTACTATGCCACCTATCATTACCCTCACACACTTTAATCTCTTACTTCTACTATCAGTACTTCCTCTTTTAGCTGTACCCTATCATCTTACTTTTTATGAACACCTTAACCACCATCAGTTTCATATCCCCACAAAACAAACCCTGACACCAGCACTTATCATCTCTTATAGCTATAATCAAACATCCCTTCCTCCAAACTATTTATCAGCCAAATTTCATAGACTCACTCATATCACATACCACAGCACCAAAGCTAGAAAGCCTCTGAACCTTATATGTAAAGCTTTACTTTTTAATCTATCAATACAAGTCCACTCCCTAATTGATGGGGACATACACCCAAACCCTGGCCCAAACCATACAACTACCACACAGCCTTCCACACCAACCTCTACTAATGCACATCTGATCACGAAACCTCCTAACTCTCTCCTAATAGCTCACCTCAATATTCGAAGCATTAATAATAAAGTTGCCCACCTACATGCACTCATGGATGTACATTCATTTGACATCCTCTGTCTCTCTGAAACATGGCTAAAGCCAACAATACAAGACACAACTGTCATCCCCCCAGGTTATAGTATCCTCAGACTGGACCGTAACTACAAGAAAGGAGGAGGAGTAGCTATTTTATATATATCTGAATTACAAGTTACTGCCATAAACTCTAAACCTCCTCTGACTAGTAATGCCAAAATTCTCATCTCCAAAATTCAACTCAACAAATGTAAATCCATTTACATCATCTGTATCTACCTTCCCCCAGGCAACAATATTAACACCTTAGAGGCTATCTTAAGTTGGATATCCTCCACCTACCCACAAGAAACCATAATTCTTGGGGACTTTAACATAAACTGGTGGAGTTGCACATCTGATCAGCCTACTACCCATATCAACCTACATGGTTTCAAGCAAACCATTACATCCACCACTAGAACCAACAAACATAGTAGCAATGACAGCACCCTAGATTGGATTCTTACAAATAGTCATAACCAATCTTTTGAAGTAGGGACACTCCCTGAAGATATAAGTGATCACTCTCTCACCTATTTAATCAGATATAAGACTGACATTCCAAACCCAGCCATTTATAAGAAAATAAGGTCCACCAAACATTTAAACCCCAACAACCTTCAAAAAGAACTCAAAGCTTGTGACTGGTCACTCTTGAAAAACCTGCCATTAGATGATGCCATTCAATACTTCAACACCAAATTTTTAACCATACTGGATTGTCATGCCCCAATACGAACAATACGAACTAGGGCCAAACCAGCCCCCTGGCTCTCCAAAACTACCAAACAAAAAATCCTCCAGAGAAACAAACTCTGGGCTATCTGGCGTACAACCAAAAACCCAACAGATCAAATTAAGTTCCGACAACTAAGAAATGAAACTAAAAAAGCAATATTGTCAGATAAAAGAAACTTTTACTGCCAGCTCCAACAAACCCACCAAAATAAACCTCAAAAATTCTGGTCCGGCATAAATAAACTATTGCGCCCAGGTCGCACTATTACTCCCACCCCCTTCAGGTTCCAATCTCAACAGCCCTATCCAAATTGCCAATTCCTTTAACACTTTCTTCACAGATACCATTCAATCTTTAGCCAAACAGTTATCTCCTGACACTACATCTGCTGCTAACTCCATCCCTAACAACCCCCCATTATTTCAAATCAAACCAGTTCCAACATCCCTTATCTGCACCCTCATTCAGAAACTCAAACCCACAACCCTTGCTGCAGATCTACTACCTGCAGAATACCTACAAAAAACCTCCAAAGCCATAGCCTACCCCATATCCATTCTCATTAACAGAACTATTTCAGAAGGTACTATTCCATCAATCTGGAAAATCTCACATATCATCCCCCTGCACAAAGGTGGGAATTCCAAAGAGCTTTCTAACTACAAGCCTATAGCAATTCTATCCCCACTAGCAAAAATCATGGAGAAGTGCATTCACAAACAACTATTAAACCACCTACTAGAAAACAACCTACTGGCAACCTGCCAACATGGTTTCAGACCATTTCATAGCACCTCTTCTGCTCTCTTATCCTTCACTGACTGCATTAATAAATATTGTAATAATAATACTCTATCTTCAGCCCTCTTCATTGATCTTTCAAAAGCCTTTGACATGGTTAATCACCAACTACTCATAAACACACTAAGAAACTTCTCACTGGATCCACTTGCCATACAATGGTTCCAGTCTTATTTAAATAACAGGCAACAGGCTGTATTATGGGAGAATAACCTATCTTCCCATCTCCCAATTACCCTTGGCGTTCCTCAAGGCTCCATATTGGGTCCTCTCCTCTTTTCTATTTTTACTAATAACCTACACTCTGTATTACCTCAAGCTACCTGTATCCAATATGCAGATGATTCAACACTCATATGTTCAGCCTCTTCTCTATCACAACTTCAATCCCTAACCCAAGATGTGTTTAGCGCAGTTGAAAACTGGCTTCTTCACAGCTGTCTCATCCTCAACCCAAACAAAACAAAAATTCTACTATTTACTCCCACACGCAGAGCCACTCCACTGCATTTCAGTGTTACATCTAGCAATGGTACTATCATTACTCCTGATTCCACCACAAAACTACTTGGAGTACTAATTGATAACAACCTCACCGTTGAACCCCACATTAACAACACTATAAAAACAGTAAACAAGAAACTAGGTTCCTTCTACAGGATCAAACCATTTCTAACTCCACTAGCCAGGACCACCATTGCCTGTATCCACTTAATCTCAACCCTACTATATGCTTGCCCTATCTACACAAGACTATGCAAAAGCAATCTGAACAAGCTAGCCGGTTCATACAACAACATTGCTAGATTTGCAACTAGTTCCACCTATAGAACCTGTCATTGCAATAATCTGAATCAACTAGGATGGTTAGAATTGTCAAATCTTATTCTGTTCAACCAACTAACTATTGCCCATAAGATACTGCATCATCCTACAAATACTCCTATACTTACTAACTTAATCTCCCCCTACTTTAACCTGAAGACCCTGCGCTCATCTAATAAAATACTGGTAAACACAAGTAAAACCAATAATCTAGCTGGAGACTCTCTGTTCTCTAACACAGTGGGCAAAATCTGGAACTCCCTCCCAAATTACCTAACCTCCCTACCCTCAACTACCTTATTTAAAACCAAACTCAAGCCATACCTTAAATCACAATGGCTGTGTCCCTGTGTTAACCCAGACTAACTAACTCCCTTGTCACTGGACACTAATCTCCTCATCCACTTTAACTCAATGATCTTTTACTAACAATATAGTGTGTTAACTCTTTTAGTGTAATATTGACCTATTTCACATACCTCATATATTATTGTCAGTATATCTATACCCAATTTGCAAGTACGATTGTGTTTCTTAATTACTCAGAAGCTAAAAATGTAATTTACTAATATGTACTTGACATTGTCCTTATTGTCTTTTATCCCTTACTAATAGGCTTTAATGTAATGTAATGTACTATTTGTACTTGCCAAATCATGGTAATGTACCTATGAATTTGTATTTTGTTTTTTTTCTATTCTAATGTGTGGAGCTTTTCTCCCCGGGCCTCCACTGAAAATGGACATAAATCCAGTTGGACCAGCCCTGTCAAGAAATGTAAAATAAATAAAATAAATAAATAAAATAAATGCACCCTTCCTTGATCTGCCATGGAACCACATCACCGCATATATTAACAGTACATGAGCTCGATATGTGACATATGTCCTGTACTTTTACATGCAGTGTCTACAGATTGTGTTAGGTGTGTGGATGCTGACCGCAATGCATACACTCCATGTGTGCATATGTGTGCACACCCTTATCATGATGGTTTGTTGCACCTATTGTTATGTGTACTATAGCAGTCACTGCTCCTGGTAGGGGTATACTAGCATGGGCTATCTGCATTTGCTAGTGTATTTTTGGTCTGCCCTACACATGTCCCCCTAATCTGCATGATTGCAAGGTCTACTCATGTGCATATCCCTTGGTGTTCACACACTGCCGTCACTATTGCTGTGGAGGTAGGGTTACATCTGCCACAGTTCCTGAACCTATGTGTAGATGTAGCCATTCTTAGCATCCTTAGGGTCTCTGCTGCAGTGCACTGGTGTGTCATGCTGACAGTCCCCCTCCACCTTCAGCCTTTTTGCAGATGCTTGACAAGTAAGGCCTACACATGTGTGTCAGTTTGCAGTGTCCCATACACTGAACACCAGATGTTACAGCCTAGTCCCAGCTGATAATGTGGACCACAGCAATACATTATGCCATAGTGTAACTCTGCAACAGTTGCCGTTGTCCTACTGGTATATACAGTGGTGTTGCACTGTGTACGGGTGATGTTTCAAACATGTCCCAACAGTAGGCCATGTCTCCCACCATTATGTTACTCCCTGTGGACACATTCTGCAATGGCAGGATGTTAGTTATCTTGCAGGTGTCTGACATACCCTTCCAATACCCCATCATGGTCACCATTGTGATGCTGTGCATTTAATAGCAACAATAAGTGCACATGTACAGCATGCATTCTGGGTAGGTGTGTTAGATATGTGCATGGAACATACCATAGCCATAACATGCCCGGTTTATTGGTAAGCATCAAAATAAACCATACTCACCAGCTACAGGCTGCTGCCTTGGTATACCGGAGGGACCTACATAAGAGGGTGAGAGATGCAAAGTCAGTGGCCACATCTGTGGCATTGCTACAGGGTGGGTGCAGCATTGCAATACATCAACAGTACATATCTACAATACTACCACATATGCACATCTGTTTATCACTACTATGCAGCAACAAAGTATATGTTTGACATGTCAGATATGCATGATCGACCTGTACAGATGCGGATGTATATGCAACAGTGGTCTACTGATATGCCTTGTGGCCTTACCTTCACGCTTCTCAGCCGGTGTGTGTGGGTAGCACCCACCTCCACAATGGTGTTCAGCAGTTGTTGGCTATGCAGATGGGTAGGTGCCACTAGGCTGGCTAGGAGCTCCTCCACACATGTCAGGGGGGATGGATGACATGGCCCCCCCCGTTTTGAGGTGATCCCCCCAGACTGCAGCAGCACGCCGATGGGCATTGCGAAGCAGGTCAGAACAATAATGCTGGACCTGCTCATAACTGCAGTTGTGCAGTCTGACATCATTGACCCTGTGTACTAGGTTGTTCCACAGGGCGGTCTACTCCTGCTGCTCATGGGCGGCCCAGCCAAACAAGACAGGGTAGTACTGGATAAGCTGGTTTACCACAGTGTCATTCTCAGCAGCTGAGTAAGCCAGAAGCTTTCCATGTGACATCTTGCCTGAAAGAAATAAAGATGGAAACAGGTGTGAGCAAATCCTGCAGCAAGGTTACCACAGTTCTTAATACACATCATTGTCACCCCCCACCATATCAGCGACAATAAACTATACACACAACTCAGTAGGTATGGCTACAGCTTACCTACCAGTGGGACAGATATTGTATTGTACCACACTTTGTGCAATGTGTTTGTAGCCATGTTCCCTGTGTGGACACTACCATTGCTGGCCTGTTACAGACTATTCACCTGCATGCCATTATCAGGGCCACTATGGTTCCATATACGTCTGTGGTATGCTTGCTATGTGATTGCTGCACATCTGACATTCTGTGTTATTGGGGATATCTATGCATGCTGTTGGACATGTTCCAGGATTGTGTAGACTATTACTACCCACATATGTTCTATAACAGTGACACAATAGCATGTTTATGTGGTATTGGCCAGCAGAACCACCTCTCCAAAATCATCTGCCCATGTTACCAGGCCACATTACATGTGGGACCCACCCTGGGGCCTCCTCATGTACTGGTCCAGCACTACCTTCAGGTGGAACCACCTCAGGGGATGTTGCCCCCCCCCGGGGCATACATACACACACACACACACACACACACACACACATGTTCCTGTCCCCTGAGTTCATGTCCAGGGTCTGTTACATAACGGGCTCCACAGACACATGTGGGATGTGCTACATCACCTTGAGGCACCCAGTACACATTCACAGGGTCCACATGCTCCTCCTGCTCAGCCTCCAGGCCAGGCACCTTTGGGACATGGACTGCTGTTGTGAGTAGTATTGGGTGGGAGGCTTGTTCCCATTGTGTCCATATTGGGGCCCATGTGGCTTCCACATCATAGACCACACACACCATCCAGGGTGTTTACCCACCACATGTGTCACATACCCCCCCTGTAGGCTGTCCTCTATATCTACCAACCCTGACCACCTCCACAACTATACCTGCCATACTTCCCCATATTCCCATTCTGTACTTCACAGACAAGGGCAATGTGGTCCCAACAAGGGGTTCACATGTGACATACCCATCCATGTTGCACACACTGACAGCTGTAAATATCTGTGTGTACATGCATATATGGGACCACAGTGGTAATAACAATAGCATGCAGGTACATTAATGTCACCATGCCACCAATGTTGGAGTATTTCAACATAGCACTTGCATAAAAACAGATTTAAATAATTATCAAACAATAAGACATATGTTCCAACATTACAGTGAAGTCATCACATACCAATTGAGGTGGGTATTTAGTATATTGTTGGAGATATGGTGGGGGGGGGCGAGAAAGATGTCCATTAACAACTAGTATATTCCTGTAGTTCGCAATACTTTCCTAGTCAGTGCTGTTATCTGTACCTTACAAGTATTACTACACTACCCTATTGCCTTAGGTTGGACAGTGATATGGCTGTTGACAACTATATACCTGAACTGGTTTTACCTGCAGTATACACCTCTTACCTGGTATACCTGTGGAGGAATTGTTTGTTAACACTAACTGTTTCTACACATACTCCCAGATTCCAGGTTGATGTTATGCACATACCTGTCCATCTCTTTTTGTACAGACTCTGGCCATGTCTTGATCACATGCAAGTGAACCAGGACATATGTAGACTATTGCCCTCTTCAACCTTTAGTGACTTACAACACTCTTATACAGGATTTCCTAGACAGTTATATTATGTAGAACAGTGTGGGTGACAGTGATCAGTGCTGCCTTATTATTCAGAGCGACTGCAACATTCACAGTTCCATACAATACCAGAGTAAACAGTACCAGTACAGGGTATCAAGCTTTTAGTTCTCGGCACAGTGTTCATATCCGACGTACCTGTGGGAGCAGTGTTTGTTAGCACTACCTGAATGTTGCCACACAAATTACCAGAATCCACATTAGTATTATGCACTTACATCTCACTCTGTTACTGAACACACTCTAGTGTTAACTTGACAACATGGGGGTGTAGATGGGACATACTTGGCTTATTACTCTCATAACAGTTTGGGGAGTGACAGGTTTGTTCTTACAGATGTGTGACAATCAGTTGTATTTCTTATTTACAGACTATACATCTGGGATCATCCCACTGATTTCCCAGGGGGACACAGTGACAGGCAGCAGATATGGGCCAATTTACTGGACATTCTGGACATATCTGTACAGTTGTGGTGTATGATTCTGTATGCAGACTACTACCACTCCCAGTATTTGAACCATGGCTGTGTGTGCTAAAACTACAACAGTTCATGTCTCAGTTGTGTGTGCTATTTGGATTTTGTTGTCTGTCTTTTGACTGTTTTCTGTCTGAGTCTCTTCTCAGTTGTACTATATGACCTCTTGGGATTACACCAGTCATATACAGACATTCCTACATATTTTATTTATGTAGCACAGTGTGGGTAACAGTGCTTAATACAACAGTACTATTAAGTGATTGCAAATCTACATTACTATATCATACCAGAGTAAACACATGCAGTCCAGAAGTTAGACCTTTATTGTCAGGCTATTATGCTTTTATTTACATACAACCTATATGAAACTCTTCCTGCCATATTCTCTGGTGTATGCAGTACTTGCCTTAAACAATACAAGTTTTATACAGGCATACTTACTAATACAGTTATATTTATTTCCTGTGACAGTACATGCAAGAGTATTACTAACCTGCCTTGTGTTGCAACCTCTCCAAGCAACAGCCATGGGACTCGTGGTTCACAGCCCGCTCACTTGCCGCTGTGAAGGACATAAGAGGAATATTTAGCCATACCTATCCATAATATACATGACCTGACAATTATTTAACAGGTAGTGCAGTGATACTTACACACTACTGGGACCTCTCCTATCCTCCTAGCCTCTTGGATCCACTGAGCCAAGAGATCCGCCTTTCACTGCTTCAGGTTGGCATAGTGATGCCTGACCTGCTCACCATTTCGGGGTATGCCAGTGGCACTGTTGAGGTCAAGGGCGAGATAGTTCCAGGCTTCCCCTTTATATTGGGAACCCTGGTACTGGCCCTGCAGCAGTCTCTGCTCATGGTCTTTGACAAGGAGTCCTGCCATGACTCTGTACTCCTGGATGCCCCAACACTGTGCCTGAAAGCACAATCTCTCCCTCTCCCATTCCAGACATGGTGCCTGCAAGGGGAAGATGCAACCAGTTATGAGATGTATTCCTCCCAGTTGGGTTTAAATAGGGCTGATTTCCCACACTTTGCTGTGATTGGATGGTTTTGAAAAGGCTAGCTATGGTAAACCTGCTTACCTAAGGTTGGCATTGATTAAAGGGGTATACCACTGAGCAAACTGAGTTAGCTGGCCTACACATTGCTTACACCTACTAAGCTGGCCTGTGCAATGCTTAGCATTGCTTAACATTTACTTTGCATTATATTTGCTTTTTGGCATTGATTTATTATTCATTACATGTCACATATATGTCTGGTATCCATGATTCATGCGTACGTACACTGTATGGGGTCCTTGTGTTTAATAGGGGACTTCAACACTCTATTACAATTGCACTTCACATCTGGGCTTACTTCAGTACTCCAGTTCACATATTTATGTTATGTAGTAGGTTATAGAACATAAGACTGTATATAGATTCCTTTCACATGTTCAGTTTGATTTTACTATACTGAGGATTTGTTTGGTGATACCTCAATGTTATGTACTGCTGTGATGGCTTAGTGGTTAACTACTGTGACTATAGTGTATAGGGTCCTTGGTTCAAGACCTGCAAAGGCTGTTTATTTTGTTGCTGGGCAGAACAGCGGCTGTTGGATACAGAATGATTAAGGTACTTTTAAGCAGGTTTGTGCAAGGGTAAGCAATGCTAACTTCCGGTTAAATATGCTTACAGAGAGTTAGCTTCAATAGCTTAACCAGTGTGCGCATTGCTTATCCCCGCGCAAACGGGCCTAAACCCACTTACTAGTGCTTACATATGCTTACTCCCACTTACTACTGCTCAGTAGTGCTTACACTTGCTTACTAATGCTTACTCCCGTTTAATACTGCACTAATTTAGACAGTAATGTCTAATGGTTCTTGGGAAGGTGGGGGATTTGGGAGCTGTATGGAGTTATCATTCATTACACATTTTACCTTCCATTTGTATCCCTGATTCCTGTGTATATATAGTGTATGGGGAACATGTATTATCTGTGAAGTTTGCTACATTATGACACTGACACCTCACATCTGCATTTAATGCAGTACTCCAGTTCACAAATATATGTTATTTAGTAGGTTATGCCACTAAAAATATTGGTCATAAAATGATTTGACATGGAAAATGGAATGTACTGCAGTGGGACTCGAACCAGGAATGACTGCTCATAAGGCGAATGCTTTGCCCACTACATTATTGCTGTACTACTTCATTTGCATATATCTTGCTTTTTATCCTCTTCTGCCATTTAAGCTGCATTAACCATAGCTAAGTGATGGGCAAACCCGCACACCTACGGTTAAATGTAATCTGTTTCATAAAAAAAATAAATAAATAAAAAAATAAAAATCTTTATATTTGTTGTTTTAACTATTGCTCTTGTACTCGTGGGGGGATGTTGTGGGAGGTATGCATACACCTATGAGTGGTCTCGCTCATTCTTTTATGACTTGTCTGCTGTTCTTCATTACAGGGGCGTGTATATTCTGAGAGCTCTGCTGTCAGACACGCCCCCTGCACTCTTACATGCTCCATGTAAAATTAGGAGCACAGGCAGTGCACCTTCATTAATATGCATGGCGTGCTGCTATCCTGCTCCTAAATGGCCGCTTCCGTGCAGGACTAAGTCCTCCACGGAAGGATAGTGAATCTGGGGGAATGTCTTTGTCATGTCCTATTTGTAAGCCATGTGGCTATATATCTTATCCAAATTACATCAGTAAATAGTTGTTATTGTATTGACCATTGATTTGTGTATGATTTTATCAAAGGCTGACGTTAAGTCTGTATAAATTACACCACAGCACCACTTGTCATTTATAACCGTTATTCTTTTATTACACACAATCATGTTACAGGTAGTTATAGATGTATTTTCAACATATGCATGCTTATATGTAGCTTCAAGTCCTAGTCTTCTCAATTCTGATGATACATTATGCAAGTATCCTTCTCCATTGTTTTTCCACAAAAATAAAGTTATGGGTCTTTGTGACTGTGAGTCTGTCCAGTTCCCCTATTCCTTAAATATGAGTTGAACAAGTGCATGTCTCCAATCTTAAGTTATGGGTCTCTGTGACTCTGGGTTTGTCCTGTTACCCTGTCCTTAGATATGGGTTGAACAAATGAATGTCTCCAATCTTAAGTTACAGGACTCTATGACTCTGTGTTTGGCCTATTTCTCTCTTCCTTAAACATGGGTTGAACAAGTGCACGTCTCCAATCTTAAGTTATGAGTCTCTTTGACTCTGGGTTTGTACTGTTCCACTGTCCCTTAAATGTGGGTTGCACATGTGCATGTCTCCAATTTTAAGTTATGGGTATCTGTGACTCTGGGTCTGCCCTGTTCCCCTATCCCTTAAATATGGGTTGCACATGTGCACGTCTCCAATCTTAAGTTATGGGCATCTGTGACTCTGGGTCTGCCCTGTTCCCCTATCCCTTAAATATGGATTGCACATGTGCACTTCTCCAATCTTAAGTTATGGGTATCTGTGACTCTGGATCTGTCCTGCTCCCCTATCCCTTAAATATGGGTTGCACACGTGCACATCTCCAATCTTGAGGACTCTCCTCATACTTAAATGACTTGATGAATAACAAATACAATGATACTGTAATTTCATGCCAAAGTGTTCTCAGGTCATTGTTTCTGATTATGTTTCATCTTACTTTGTGTCCAATGTGTGTATTTATTTTTCAATATAATTTAATTTCAGCATCAAAGTTAACGAGATATTATTTCTCACCATCTTTGTGCAACCAAAACTGTTCTGAATAACATTTTGTAAATGTATATAATGTATTTATCTGTTGTGTTGGAGAATATATTATACATTCTACACAATTTGTTAGTTTGTAGGTTTTCAGTCCTACCACATCTTGTGTGTGTGTGTGTGTGTGTGTGTGTGTGTGTGTGTGTGTGTGTGTGTATGTATATATATATATATATATATATATATATATATATATATGTATGGGTTCCATAGACTAGATCGAATTTTCACTAATGCGAAATAGTGCATGGAATGCTCACTGCAGCGAAAGTGCACTTACGTGAAGTTCATTACAACGAACGGGTGTTGTACTGAACTTCCATGCAGTACTCACGGACCTTAGAGTTAGGGCACGGGTCCTACGGGATATCCCCTTACCATGATCCGTGCCCTAACTCTAAGGTCCGTGATGACTGCAGCGCAGTGAAGGACATATCAATGTCCTCCACTATGGTGCGATAGTCACGAACCTTAGGGTTAGGGTATGGGTTAGGGTAAGGGGATAGCTTTACTAACTATCCCCTTACCCTAACCCATGCCCTAACCCTAAGGTCTGTGACTATCGCACCATAGTGGAGGACATAGCTTGTTTTTTATGTTCTCCACTGTGCTGCGGTGTTTTCTGTGAAGTGCACTTATGCAAAAGTTCACTTTTGTTAAAGTAAACTTTCGCAGAAGTGAGGCTTCCCATTACAAGTTCAAAGTAGTGAACTTTTGTTCTTGGAATCCATATATATATATATATATATATATATATATATATATATATATATATTATATATATATATATATATATATATATATATATATATATATATAGATATAGATATACTGTAGATGTATATAATTTTCTTTTATAGGTTCATAAGTTCATAGGATGATACTAGGCTATTGGCCCAGAGGCCCTGATAAGCCTAGCCAAGAATTTCATCCATGTTCCCTCAAAGTCAACACCTGTTTCCCCTGTCCAGCAGGGACACAGGTGGGATCCCAGGGGTATATTTTCTGTTTCCCATCCAGTCATCCAGGTTCCTTTTAAAGAGGGCTAGAGAGGTACTCTGCTTGACATTGGGATGGAGTCTATTCCACAGATGGGGGAGTCTTTGGGACACAAATCTACCTCGCCAACAAGTTCTATTAATGTCACAGACCAGGTTAAGGCCTTGTGTGCGGGTTGTGTGATTGGAGTTTGTCTTATGGGTATACGGCAACTCCATCAGGGCTGGGTCTGAAATGGCCTTTTATGCCAGACACAGGTCACCACTGAGCAGTCTGTATGAGACTGAGTAGAGGGACAGGGGTTTTAGCCTATCTGTATAGGATAGGTGTTTGAGACCCTGGATTTTCCTGGTCAGGAACCTCTGTTGTCTCTCCAACTGCTGCATGTGTGTGGCAAGGTACATGTCAAAGGGGACATTGTACTCGACAATGGGTCTGATAAGGGAGGAGTCCAGGGATGTTATGACATCCTTGTTTCTGGATGAAATACCCTTATTTATGAGGTGGGCCATGTAGAAAGCCTCCCATGCAACAGAGGCAACGTCATGCTCAAAAGTCAGGCTGCTATCAACCTGGGTGCCCAAGTCCCTCATAACTGATTGCATGCTTAATACATTGTTATTAATGTGATAATTAGTGGGGATGACATTTTCTGCAAAGAGGATAATGATGCATTTCTTGGCATTCAGTTTGAGGCCATGCTTCTGGCACCAGTCATTAGTTTGGGTAAGGCTCTCTTAGAGGATGTTCACATCACTAGGGGAAGTTAAGACAGCACCCAGCTTACAGTCATCTGCAAACCTGGCCAGCCACAGACCACTGGTTTTGGCTTACACCTCAGAAAAGTATATGCCAATTAGCAGAGGCCCCAAGACCAATTCTTGGGGTACATCGCTCATTACCAGTCTACTACTAGAGGTGGCTTCCCTTACTTTGACTGAGTGGGTTCTATCAGTGAGTCAGTTAGCTACCCATCTGGTAACATACGGGTTGATGCCTAGCTGGGAGAGTTTATCCATTATGCCCAAGTGGGGAATAGTGTCAAAGGCTTTGGCTAGGTCAAGGTAAGTGCTGTACAGTCTTCCCCTCGTCCATGGCTTTGGTGACTGTTTCAAAGAAGTTGACCAAGTTTAACAGGCATGATCTCCCTTTGACAAAACCAAACTGTGTGGGGTCAAGCGTTTGGAAGTTGCCAATGTCCTTGTTTATAAGGTCCATGATACTGCATTCCATGGCCTTGCAGATCAGGTAGTTAGGCTGATGGGCCTATAATTGCCTGGGTCAGTGAAAGCTCCACATTTGTGAAGAGGGATAACAGTGGCTATCCTCTATACAGCTGGGATGAAGCTGGTGCTCAGGCTTTGGTTGAATAGGGTGTCTAATGGAGCTGAGAGCTCATGGCTGAGTTCATGTAGGATACAGCCAGGGATGTTATTGGGTCCCATGGAGACTGTATTATTTGCCTTTGAGAGGGCAGGTGCTGGGGATGTCCCGGTTTACTGATGGGGGGACAGGGGTTGAAGTTTTCACTGAACCTGTCAGCCAGCAGGTTGGCTATATCTGTGGTGTTTGTGTACTATGCGCAATGTCTTTATATACATTTTTTTCCAAAATGTTCTGGATCTTGTCTCACATTGTTTGTCTGTCTAGTTTTATTAGTTTGGTCTTCAAAGTTATAGCTATAGTTTGCTCTCACTTCATTTCTTTTTATCTTTCTTTGTCATCGTGCTTGAATTCCACTTCTGCATTTTGCCAAACTGTTTGACATTCCTTCAGAAATTGGTATAATACTTTATTCTATTTTCCATTTTCTGTTTCTGTCTTGTACCATGGAGGTCAGGTTGCGACTGAAAAGAGTCTGTCAGCCAATCCACTTTCTTGGTTACCGAACTGAAATTAACAGGTAAACAAACACAAAGCTGAATGATGGGTATAAATTAAATGATTTCATACAGAGATTAAGTTTAAGTCAGGGTACCTTAGAGAGTACAGTACAAATCTATTTGTTTTACCTTTTTATTAAAATGCACAATTAAATGTTTGCTTACACGTACCATGTGATCTGTGTACATTGTTGCTACTCTTACAGCACATAAAACACAGTAGGCGGGTATTCAGAATTTAAAAAATAGCACACTTTGCATTAAGTGTTATCATGCAGGCATACCTCTCAACCTCTTAGAGCAAGAAATCTGGACAAAGCCATAAATAATGGAGGGACAAAGGCCCAAAAATAGGGACATTTTTTAAATATTGCTTTTACAAACTTAAATTGATAGAATAAGAGGTTTGCATTAGCATTGCTTTCCTGCAGGGTATAACATTTGAAACTCAAGTGTCTGTCATTATTTTCTGACTACAGTCCTCAATGATTTGCCAGAAAAGCAGAATTTTGAGAAACAGACCAAAAATAAGAGGCAAAATCTGGACATTCTGCAAAAATCTGTATAGTTCAGAGGTATGCATGCAAGGCATATCCAGTTCAGAGATATTTGTAGCATAATCAAGAAGCCACAATCTCCACAACTAGCATCAGTGAAGGACAGCCACTAAGAGCAAGGGTAATTATACACAGTATTGCCAAACACAGCTCTCCACAGTAAACACAAGTTCCCTTAAAGGCACACAGGGAATACACTCCAGCTCTGGGGATGGACTCACTTTCTCTCTCCAGACACCTAACAACTCCACCCTGACACCTTGGAGCACGGTGTCCCTGGTCCCAATAGCTAACACACACTTTGATATTTAGTATTCACATTGACACATACACATGGGAAATTATATCACAGATGTCCCCTTCTTCCCAAACCTCAAGGGTAACTGCTGCCACCAGTCAGCTACACAAATGCTGTTATAAGGGTGCCCAATTACACTGTGCACAGTTAATACCAGTGGTAGAGTGTGACCATAGCAACAAGGTTTCCAGGAGCAGCCACAGTGTCACTAAAATAAACATAAGTACTCTCAAGCTTGTAAAAGTATTCTCTAAAGGACCAGCCACAATGAAGGGTGATAAAAATGTTTAATAATAAATAGTAGAATACTTGATTACAATAAATACCAGTTTCCATCATGGGATAGATAAGAAAAATAACACAGTTGGATAGGTCTCACAGATACAGAAAACAATGCTCAACTAATCTCATCTATTTCCTGACTAAGCTAAAGAATTGCTGTTCCCTCATTACTCACTAAAGCAAGTCAAACAGATAAATGATGAACCAATTACTCTAAAGGTAAGATGATGTGTTGCTTCCTCTATGAATGGCCAAAATGTCACTCTGTGAATGTTTGAGGTAACTATCTGAGAATGTGTGAGATATCTGTGAGAGATCTTTCCCTCTCAATGTTCATGGTTATTGTTGCTTCAAGAGTTCTGAGCTATCCCTCACTAGTATCTAGAAAAATCATCACAGAATTACATCATCTCTTGTCACCTGACTCTGGTACAAGACACACACACAGAGCTTTGTTAAGATCTGATGCAGCATCTGAATGTTGTAAAACAATTTCAAAATCAGCTAGACTGAGATTAGTTAAGTATAACACTGTCTGGAGTTCATGTATATCCCCTCTTTGTCCAGCAAGACCCACTGTTGATGCATTTTTAACACAAGCAAGTTTAAAAATACATTTTAACATAAACATCTGCACAGATCAGTGTAAAAGTCAAATGACATAAAACTCCAGCTAATTATGCTGGCATATGTTACACATACTTTGCCTTTCTCTCCCTGGCACAGATGGCACTACCTCATATCATCACAGACACTATCAAACTAACATCAATGCCCTATGTACCAATGAATTGGTAAGGGTTCTGGGATCACAAGTAGATTATAACCTTAACTTTGACCACCATGTGTCTACTGTAGTAAGGAAGTCTTTCTACATAGCACACTTGATTAGCAAAGGCATCACTCACCTCTAGAGCAATGGAGGTTATAATCCCCCCATACTTGTTACTATTCAGGCCCATAATTGAGTATAATGTGCCTTTTGGCATATACTGTACAAAGCACCTGCAGCAACTGGAGAGACCTCAAAGGTTTCCAGCAAAGAAGATCAAGGGACTCCAGCACTTGCCGTACACGGACCGACTAAAGTCCTTGTCACTATAATCTGTATTGTATAGACTTCTTAGGGGAGACTTATGCTTGGCTTACAGAGCAACCTCCGACCCAAACCTAATGATCTCGCTGCACATCCATAAATCAAACAGGACTAGAGCTACCTCTTCCAGGGACATAAATAGTGCCTGTGACATGAATAGGATGTGTTAGAGGGACAGATTCATCTCCCAGTGACCGTTGCATCTTTGGAATAGGCTGCTAATTCATGTGAAGTAGGGCGCCTCTATGACACTGCTCAAAAGGAACCTGGATGAGTCGATGGGGCACTATAAATTTTTACCAGGGGCAGTGCTCACAACCCTCCTGGACATGGGCAGTCATTACTAAATACAATCCCTGGGTATTGCCTGGAGTATCTCTGGTATTACACTGTGATGAAGTGGCTAGGCTTGAAATTACCTTTGGGTCAATAGCCTAACCTCCGATGATCCTATATACCAAATTCGTTCTAGTCCTAGGGCAATGATAATTATGAAAATCAAGGCATGAATGGCTAGAAAGGTTCTTTGGCCATTAGCTAAGTAAGTTCTTATGATCCTATCAGGGTTTTCTACAGTGACTTGAAAATGCATGAAATTGTTTTCTTCAGAAAGTTGTGAAACAAAACCATGTTGGAATGCAGGAATACATACAATAACCAAAATCTGTTATAGTGGAATGTAGGAAATGGTAGGAAACCAATTAGCAATGACCTCTTTAAAAAAGATACACCTTAATCAAAGTTTCATTTTTCTGATCTTGTTATATGTACCAGCAGGGAGAACTACTGCCTGATTAACATAACATATAAATAAATACATAATACAAATGTATTACTTAGGTCAACTATAGCTCATAAGACATTTTTTTCAGCCAGTTTAAGTTTAAATCATTTGCTCACATATTCATGCCCAAATTTGTCTAAGCATAGGCCTGAGTTTTAGCAAGCAATCTAATTAAATGTGAGAGAAGAAAAATCACAAGTGATGATCTTTAAATGTGTGCAAATTGGTCCCTGTACAACACAAACACAAACTCATAGGATCATGGATCAAGCTGACAGCCCATCATTTTAGCCTTCATGTACCATCACCACAAGTTATAACACAAAAATCACAGCCAGTTGGGGGGAGGGAGATTCACAGCTGGGTTTCTGTGAAGATACTAAAAACCATTTGTAACCCCCCTCCATCTTGTTATTGAAGCCTAGCTATGAAATATTTAATTTATGTGTGTGTATTTATGCATGCATATATGTATTTATTTAATTTAATGAAACCAAAAAGTAATCAGTTTTCAGGCCTAACCATAAAGGTCCAATACACATGCACACAAGTACCTCTAAGATCTGTTGAATTTGGAGGATCACATCTAATCTGTTCTTAAGCTTTTGTTCCACCCTTCCTAAACTTAGAAATTATTTTGAGTTAAGAACAACAGTAAGAGTACCTAATGTGGAAGTTTTTCACTAATTATTTTTTTTACTTTGTCCATAATTCCAAGGTAAAAGTTGAAAGCATGCAGATTGTGCTAACACATACATAGCTATTTACCACATTATAAGACTGGGACACTTTTTGCAGGCTCCAACTTCTTACAGACCAAAACAAGAATGTTTACTACAGTCTTTTGCAAAAGAATGCTTACAATTAAAAGTGAGTGCACTCAACATCTCTATTACCTGCTTGATAGAAAAGGAAATCTCAAGGCAATGTAGAAATGATCTCATGTTTTGTGGCAATCAGTCATCATCTTTTGGCTGTTCCCATTAGAGGTCGCCACAGCGGGTCATCTGTTTCCATTTCTTCCTGTCCTCTGCATCTTGCTCTGCCGCACCAACCACCTGCATGTCCTCTCTCACCACATCCATAAACCTTATCTTAGGCCTTCCTCTTTTCCTGTTACCTGGTAGCTTCATCCTTAGCATCTTTTTCCCAATATACTCAGCATCCCTCCTCTGCACATGTCCAAACCAATGTAATCTTGCCTCTCTGGCTTTGTCTCCAAACCTTCCAACCTGGGCTGACCCTCTAATATACTTATTCCTAATCCTGTCTACCCTCATCACACCCAGTGCAAATCTTAACATCTTTAACTCTGCCACATTCAGCTCAAACTCCTGCCTTTTAGTCAATGCCACTGTCTCCAACCCATATAACATAGCTGGTCTCACTACCCTCTTGTAGACCTTCCCTTTCACTCTTACTGGTACTCATCTGTCACAAATCACTCCTGACACTCTTCTCCACCCACTCCATCCTGCCTGTACTCTCTTCTTCACCTCTCTTCCACACTCATCATTACTCTGAACTATTGATCCCAAGTATTTAAACTCATCCACCTTCGCCACCTCTACTCCTTGCATCCTCACCATTCCTCTAGCCTCCCTCTCATTCACACACATATATTCTGTCTTAGTCCTGCTGACCTTCATTCCTCTTCTCTCTAAAGCATATCTCCATCTCTCCAGGGTCTGCTCCACCTGTTCCCTACTCTCACTACAGATAACAATGTCATCTGCAAACATCATAGTCCATGGGGACTCCTATCTGATCTTGTCTGTTAACCTGTCCATCACCATTGCAAATAAGAAAGGGCTCAGAGCTGATCCTTGATGTAATCCCACCTCCACCTTAAACGCATCCGTCACTTCCACTGCAGACCTCACTGCTGTCACACTACCCTCGTACATATCCTGTGCCACTCTTACATACTTCTCTGACACTCCCAACTTCCTCATAGAATACCACAGGTCCTCTCTAGGCACCCTATCATATGTTTTCTTTAAGTCTACAAAAACACAATGCAGCTCATTCTGACCTTCTCTGTACTTCTCCATCAACACTCTCAGAGCAAACATCGCATCTGTAGTGCTCTTTCCCGGCATGAAACTATACTGCTGATCACTAATCATCACCTCCCTTCTTAACCTAGCTTCCACTACTCTTTCCCATAACTTCATACTGTGACTGATCAATTTAATCCCTCTGTAGTTACTACAGCTCTGCACATCACCCTTATTCTTAAAAATCAGTACCAAAACACTTTTTCTCCATTGCTCAGGCATCCTCTCACTTTCGAAGATTTCATTAAACAATCTGGTTAAAAACTCCACTGCCATTTCACCTAAACACCTCCATGCTTCAACAGGTATGTCATCTGTACCAACAGCCTTTCCATTCTTCATCCTCTTCATAGCTATCTTTACTTCCTCCTTGCTAATCCATTGTACTTCATGATTCACTATCCCCACATCATCCAGCCTTCTCTCCCTCTCATTCTCTTCATTCATCAACTCCTCAAAGTACTCTTTCCATCTGCTCAACACACTCTCCTCACTTGTAAGTATGTTTCCCTCATTATCCTTTATCACCCTTACCTGCTGCACATCTTTCCTAGCTCGGTCCTTCTGTCTAGCCAATTGGTACAGGTCATTTTCTCCCTCCTTAGCATCCAGCCTTTCATACAACTCTTCATATGCCTTATCCTTAGCCTTTGCCACCTCTCTCTTTGTCATGCACCTCATCTCCTTATACTGCTGTCTATTTTCTTCATCTCTCTGACAATCCCACTTCTTCTTTGCCAACCTCTTTCTCTGTGTATGCTCCTTTACTTCCTCATTCCACCACCAGGTCTCCTTGTCCTCCTTCCTCTTTCCAGATGTCACACCAAGCACCTTTCTAGCCATCTCCTTTACTAGCTCTGCTGTAGTTACCCAGCTATTTGGTAACTCTTCACTGTCACCCAGTGCCTGTCTTAACTTATCCCTGAACTCCACCTCACAATTACCCTTTTTCAATTTCCACCATTTGATCCTTGGTGCTGCCCTCACACTCCTCCTCCTCTTCTTGATCATCAACATCATCCTACAGACCACCATCCCATGCTGCCTAACTACACTTTCCCTGGCCACCACTTTACAGTCTCCAATCTCCTTTAAACTGTCCCTCCTACATAAGGTATAATCCACCTGTGTGTGTCTTCCTCCACTCTTGTATGTCACCCTATGCTCCTCCCTCTTGTTAAAATACATATTCACCACAGCCACGACCATCCTTTTCACAAAATCCACTACCATCTGCCTTCTGCATTCCTTTGTTTAACACCATACCTACCCATCACTTCCTCTTCCCCTCTATTCCCTTCACCAACATGCCCATTGAAATCTGCTCCAATCACCACTCTCTCACCCTTGGGTACAGTCATCACCACTTCATCCAACTCACTCCAAAATTTTTCTTTCTTATCCATCGCACACCCAACTTGTGGAGCATATACACTAACAACATTCATCATTACACCATCAATTTCCAGCTTCATAAACATCACTCTATCCGACACTCTTTTCACCTCCAAAACACTCTTAGCATACTGTTCCTTCAGGATACCTCCTATGCCATTTCTCCTCCCATTCATACCATGATAAAACAATTTGAACCCATCCCTGATACACCTAGCCTTACTCCCCTTCCATCTGGTCTCTTGGACACACAATATACCAACCTTCCTTCTGTCCATCATATCGGCTAGCTCTCTCCCTATACCAGTCATACTGCCAACATTCAAAGTTCCGACCCTCACTACCACAGTCATAGCCTTTCTCCTCTCTTCCTGCCTTCGGCCATGCCTTCCGCCTCTTCTCCTCCTTCGGCCAACAGTAGCCCAATTTCTGCCAGCACCCTATTGGTTAACAGTACTGGTGGCGGTCGTTGTTAACCCAGGCCTCGCCTAATCCGGTATGTAAATATTTACTGGTGTCCGCATGATTTATTTGGCGAAGTTTTACATTGGATGCCCTTCCTGACGCAACCCTCCCCATTTATATGGGCTTGGGACTGGCACAAAGAAATGCACTGGCTTGTGCATCCCCAGTGACTGGGTTCACCAGTAAATTCTCAAATTTACTGATATGGTATATAAAAGATGTATTTACAAAATGTCACTGGAGGCAAAGCCCTCACATAAAAACACCTCTAATGTCAACACAGTTGTCAGTAGTACACACTCTGCATCCATCACACAAAAGTCAGAGCAAACACACAGACTCACATATTCTGAGGCACTTAAATGTAACATACCTAAACCTCAAAGACCTCCTAGATGAAGAACACATAAACTCCCTCAGCAATCCTGAATATACTCTTAAAACACTCACATCAACACATACTGCCACATTTTATGGAGCCTCTATTTCTAAGCCCATATGGCAAGCCACCACAGAATCAAACATTCTAGCCATTGGTGACTCCATTGTGAGACACACTGAGGTCTCTCTTACCAGGCTGAGTACGGAGAACTTCATGGTCAGTTGCTTATCAGGAGCCAAGATACACCACATTACACATGCATTCAGGTCATGGGACCACAAATACCAGGACTCAGTCACAGTCTATGTGGGTAGAGATGACCCGAGATGTACATCCGTGGACTCTATGAAAAGAGACATCTTAGAATTCTTGGAATAGGTGTCCCAGGCTGGTATGAGTCTAGCAAGGAGTAACATTTTACCTTCTCCAAGAATGATGCCACAACACGAACAGAAGATTACTGACGTTAATAATTGGCTTAGACTCTGGTGTCATTCTATGGGGGTGCAAATTAGTCAGCACTGAAGGAGCTACCACACAGACAAGGACTAAAGATGGAGGGGTGGAGGTGTCTCGATTTACATGAAAAATAAATATACCACAGGGCTTGTTAAACAGGACAATTCACTTGAGCTTCTCCACATTAAAATCCAGTACCACTTCCTTGCAAGCTATAGGCCCCCCTCTATGACCACTCATCTTTTTCACACACACACACACACACACACACACACACACATATATATATATATATATATATATCTATAGCACGCACACACACACGCGCGCACACACACACACACACACACACACACACACACACACACACACACACTATACACACACACAGATATAACACAGACACACATATATACACATACTTGCCCACACCGACATATATATATATATATATATATATATATATATATATATATATATATATATATAAATGCAGTAAAAGACATTAATTTCTTATGATTTCATGACATTTCAGTTATAATTGAAGGCATACCTCTCAACCTTATAGTACAGAGCGAAAAATCTTGACAGAAAACATTTCATTGGCTAAAGTAGTTAACAAAGTCCAACATAAGAGTAGAGGACAGTATCTTTTCTCAAAAGTGTTGCACAAGAGCAATAAGGTACTAGCAGCAGACAGAGTATATGGCTTGAAAAGGAATATTTACTCAGGCACAATCATGTTACAGAACAAAAATCATATTTATTACAGTCCTTTGTAAAAACTGTTTACAATTAAAACAAACGAGCAAACACAACAAAACAAATAAAATGTCTCCAACTATCTAATTAATAAAAATGGGTCTGTTGCCATGGATATGAACTTTGCCACTACCTCTGTTACCATTTTGGTGGATATGGGCTTCCTGAAGCAATGCAGAAATAATGGCAAAATGGTTCACATCGCGTACCTACACTTGGCCAAGGCATTTGACACAATACCCCACTCGAGCATTGTAGACAAACTCAAGAGGTTAGGTGTAAACCTTTATGTCACCTGGCTGATAGCCAGCTAGCTCACAAGATGACTCTTTTAAACACCCACATGCATGTGTGCACATGTGTATTTGCAAGTGCATTATATAAATGAGTGTCTGTTTTACATATAGTATGCACACGCACACATATATAGATGGACAAGTGTACATACACACTGAGCACACAGACAGATTAATCAAACATGCATGACACACACACACACACACACACACACACACACACACACACACACACACACACACACACACACACACACACACACACACACACACATACGCACGCACGCACACACACACGCACACACACACACTGGCATACTGAAATAACCAACCATGACATAGCCAACAAATAGAACTAACGAAAATAGGATGCAATGGGACAAAATAGCAAGTATACAATGAAATAAATGCTCTCATGAAAGTGCAGTAAAACTGGTAACCTGCAATATATAAAACAAATACTGCTTAAAGCATACAAACACTGTAACAACATTTTAAATTAGTCCCCTGTATAAAATGTACACTTAACCTGTATGTCCAGTTGTGTGGCATAAGTAGGTCATGTGAGATCCACTCTCTGCAGCTGATTTCATCTCACGATGACCTTCACAAACTCTGCATACGTGACCATCCACAGCCATCATCTCTTACACTGGCCACAGCAGGACCAGTGCTCCTATGCTCACCTTCTATAAAGCCAATTGAGTCTTATTCATAAGCCTACTGTCTCCAGCAAAAATAAATAGTAAATAATATTAATAAATGTTCTAGCCTCTCTTGTAATGTTTTGTTGTGACTGTGTGTTCTCAAGTGATCTGAATTCAGTAGAAACTAAAGATCATTTCCTAAAAAAAAATACCCAGCTACATCCTACCACACCCCTCCCTAGAAATAAAGAGGAAAATAAACCGTCATTCCTCACAGGATATTCCCAGCCAATGCCTAAAATTAGTACTTTGTGATGAATGCATTACCATGTAAATAAAGTCAAATAAATAAATAAATGCATTTAATAAATGAAGACATTTTAAAAAACCCATCATTTAAGCTTCATGTTAAATGAAATGAAAACAAACTATCAGAAATTTAAATATTAAGCACAAAATATCTTCATAACCTAAGTTGTTTCATCAGGGGGCCACTGATGTGCAACAATCCCATTCAATGGTAAAGAGCAATCCTAAGTGCTGATCTTTGTCTTTGTGTGAATAGGTGTCTGTACAAGTCCAGCCCATTAGCAGGTCATTACAGCCTGCAATCCCATTATTCACATTTACAGCATAGATACATGGTCCAACCCATCAGCACATCATTACAGCCTGCAGTCCCATCATTGCCATTACAGCATAGATATATGGTCCAACCAATCAGCACATCATTACGGCCTGCAGTCCCATCATTGCCATTACAGCATAGATACATGGTCCAACCCATCAGCACATCATTACAGCCTGCAATCCCATCATTCCCATTTACAGCATTGATACATGGTCCAACCCATAAGCACATCATTACAGCCTGCAGTCCCATCATTGCCATTTACAGCATAGATACATGGTCCAACCCATCAGCACATCATTACAGCCTGCAGTCCCATCATTGCTATTTACAGCATAGATACATGGTCCAACCCATCAGCACATCATTACAGCCTGCAATCCCATCATTGCTATTTACAGTATAGATACATGGTCCAACCCATCAGTACATCATTACAGCCTGCAATACCATCATTCCCATTTACAGCATAGATACATGGTCCAACTCATCAGTACATCATTACAGCCTGCAGTCCCATCATTGCCATTTACAGCATAGATACATGGTCCAACCCATCAGCACATCATTACAACCTGCAGTCCCATCATTGCCATTTATAGCATAGATACATGGTCCAACCCATCAGCACATCATTACAGCCTGCAGTCCCATCATTGCTATTTACAGCATAGATACATGGCCCAACCCATCAGCACATCATTACAGCCTGCAATCCCATCATTGCTATTTACAGCATAGATACATAGTCCAACCCATCAGCACATCATTACAGCCTGCAGTCCCATCATTGCTATTTACAGCATAGATACATGGTCCAACCCATCAGTACATCATTACAGCCTGCAGTCCCATCATTGCTATTTACAGCATAGCTACATGGTCCAACCCATCAGCACATCATTACAGCCTGCAATCCCATCATTTCCATTTACAGCATAGATACATGGTCCAACCCATCAGCACATCATTACAGCCTGCAGTCCCATCATTGCTATTTACAGCATAGCTACATGGTCCAACCCATCAGCACATCATTACAGCCTGCAATCCCATCATTTCCATTAACAGCATTGATACATGGTCCAACCCATCAGCACATCATTACAGCCTGCAATCCCATCATTGCCATTTACAGCACAGATACATGGTCCAACCCATCATTACAGCCTGCAGTCCCATCATTCCCATTTACAGCATAGATACATGGTCCAACCCATCAGCACATCATTACAGCCTGCAGTCCCATCATTGCCATTTACAGCATAGATACATGGTCCAACCCATCATTACAGCCTGCAGTCCCATCATTCCCATTTACAGCATAGATACATGGTCCAACCCATCAGCACATCATTACAGCCTGCAATCCCATCATTGCTATTTACAGCATAGATACATGGTCCAACCCATCAGCACATCATTACAGCCTGCAGTCCCATCATTGCCATTTACAGCATAGATACATGGTCCAACCCATCAGTACATCATTACCGCCTGCAGTCCCATCATTGCCATTTACAGCATAGATACATGGTCCAACCCATCAGCACATCATTACAGCCTGCCGTCCCATCATTGCTATTTACAGCTTAGATACATAGTCCAACCCATCAGCACATCATTACAGCCTGCAATCCCACCATTGCTATTTACAGCATAGATACATGGTCCAACCCATCAGCACATCATTACAGCCTGCAATCCCATCATTGCCATTTACAGCATTGATACATGGTCCAACCCATCAGCACATCATTACAGCCTGCAATCCCATCATTGCTATTTACAGCAGAGATACATGGTCCAACCCATCAGCACATCATTACAGCCTGCAATCCCATCATTGCCATTTACAGCATAGATACAAGGTTGATGAAAGAGTCGAACAGTCACAGCTGGGTCTGTTTGAAGGTATTTAATACCACCACCAGCACCCCTAAATATTAAAGCCTTGCTACTAAATATATACTGCATTCTCTACACCAGTTTCTTTACAGTCATATGTTATAAAGGTACAATCACACACACCTAGCAAACATGTATTATAAGACACTAAACATTGCAACTCAGGATAAAACTAGTAACAACTAGTAAAAACTAAAAAATATAAAATAAACAATCAAGTTAACAAGGAGTCTGTGTGTGTGTGTGTGTGTGTGTGTGTGTGTGTGTGTGTGTGTGTGTGTGTGTGTGTGAATGAGTGTGGCACAACAGTTTCTTTGGTTCAGTTCTTGGCTGGGGTGCTTTCTGTTTAGAGACACATGTCTTCATTGCATTCGTGTGGATTTCATCCAGTTGCTCTGGTTTCCTCCCACATTACAAAGACAAGCATCTGAAGCGTTTGCCACTGGGCCTCCACAGATAATAGTCTTTGTCCTTGTCAGATTTCCCCAGTAAATAAATGTTAAATAAACAAATATATATATATATATATATATATATATATATATATATATATATATATATATTTATACACACACACAGACACACACACACACACACACACACACACACACACACACACACACCCACACACACACACACACACACACACACACACACACACACACACACACACACACACACACACATATATATAACATGTGCATGTATTACAGGATCATAGGAAGTTATTAGGCTAATGGTCCTAAGATCAATACAAGCCTAGCCAAGTTCTACCCCTATTTCCATGATTAGCACCTATTGCCCCTGTCCAAGAGGAACACAAGTGAAACCTCTGCAATGAATTTATCGATACCTATCCAGTCATCCAGATTGCGTTTGGAGGGCCTAGGAGGTGCTCTGTTTTACATGAAGTAAAATAAAATTGCCAAAGATTCCAAAGACAACCACAAGGCATTCTATAACTATGTCAAGAATCTAAATGGCAATGCTCAGATCTGCTCTGAGCTAAAACAGAATGGCATTAAATATACTGATCCCAAGGATATTGCCAATATCCTGGCAGATCGATTCAGTGCCAACTTCACCCCCTCTCACCGCCTAAATGGCCCATCTCAATACTGGAAGATTGCCAAATTCTGGTAATAATGGCCACACAGGTAAAAAACACACTCTCCAAAACTAAGAATACAGCATCCATGGGACCAGATGACATCCCGGGCTGTGTACTACATGAACTACAGTATGAACTGGCACCTCACCTAAGTCTCGTGTTTAATCATATCTTCACCTCAGGTTTCGTGCCCACTGAGTGGTGCAGAGCTACAGTTATCCCACTCCACAAGGCGGGATCCACCTTGGATCCCGGAAACTACCATCCCATCAGTCGGACAAGCCTTATCTGCAAGGCCATGGAGTGTATTATCATGGAACTTATAAACAAAGACATTGGCAACCTTCAACCATTGGACCCCACCCAGTTTGGGTTCGTGAAGGGCCGATCTTGTCTCCTGAACCTGATTGACTTCTTCGAATCAGTCTCCAGAGCCATGGACAAGGGTAAGGTGGTCCACAGCCAATCTAGACCTTGCCAAAGCCTTTGACACCATCCCCCACTCTGGAATCATAGATAAACTTACTAAGCTGGGCATTAATCCCTACGTCACGCAATGGGTTGCCAACTGGCTTACTGATAGAACCCACACTGTAAAAGTAGCCAACTCCAAATCCAGCTCCAGACAAGTGACAAGTGGAGTACCTCAGGGTTCAGTCCTGGGACCGCTCTTGTTTGGCATCTACTTCTCTGAAGTACAGGCCAACACTAAGGGACTCTGGCTAACAAAGTTTGCAGATGACTGCAAACTGGGAGCCATTATTGAATCCCCAAATGATGTGGATACTCTACAAAAGGGCCTTAAAGAAACAGATGCCTGGTGCCAGAGCCATGGGCTCAAGCTCAATGCCAAGAAATGTATCCCCTTTGGGAAAAAAACATGTATCCATGAATTACCATATAGGTAGCAGTACACTAAACACCAAAAGTGTGATAAGAGACTTAGGGACACAGGTGGACAGTGGTCTCACCTTTGATAACCACATAGCCACAACAGTCAGGAAATCCTTCTTTGTGGCACACCTCATCACTAAGGGCTTTTCATCCAGACATGAATCTAACATCACTTCGTTCCTCTACTAGATTACTTGTCTGTACTATGAAGTCTAATAACTTGTCAGGTGATAGCATTTTCTCAAACACTGTTGGCAAACACTGGAACCTTCTACCAACAGACCTAACTCAATTACCATCCCTTTCTCTCTATAAACTAAGACTCAAACTTCACCTAAAATCTCACTGGATATGCCCCTGCACAAACCCTGACTAACTGCTTCCTCTTTCACTTCTATCTTCCTACTCCCTAAGGTCCACTTTCACCCTTTACCCCACTAATGTAGACTACTGATCTCCTTTCTTTGCTCTCTGACTTCTCCTCTCTCCTACATACTTTCCTCTTTAACCTTCCTATTTCTCTCCTGATTACAAAAGTTTGCATATAATTTTAATATTTACAAGCATATTATTCCTTCTAACTAACTACCCCAAATATTACTAATGAGTAGTCTCATCCTCAAAAAAAAAAAAAAAAACACATTATTACTATTTCTTTTTCCTTGCTTGATCAATTTATTTTTTTCTCTCCGTACTCTAATTTTCAATGTTTAAAATTGCTAATGTAATTCCAATATTAATCTTTATTGCGTATAATGTTTTGTCTGGAGCTTTTCTCCCCGGGCCTCTACTGAAAATGGACATGTATCCAGTTAGACTAGCCCGGTCAACAAATGTAAAATAAATAAATAAATAAATAAAAAAAGGAGGTCATTGTCCCACTGTACTCATCCCTCATTAGACCCATTATAGAATACAATACCCTGTTTGGTATGTACCTCTCAAGACATCTGCAACAACTGGAAAGTCCGGAGAAATACCTTACTAAAAGAATCACAGGCCTAAAGCAGATGCCCTATGCTGACCGCCTTAAAAAACTCCAGCTATACTCTGTCGCATATTGTCTATGCAGAGGCGATCTCTGCTTAACATACAAGGCCATGTTAATCCCAGAGCTGTTGGACATGTTACACTTAAAGAAATCCCAATCCCTCAGAGCCACACGCTCCAGGGATCTAAACCTTGTCATCACAATAAACAAAACATGCTGGAGGGATAGGTTCCTGACCCAGAGACTCCCCATACTTTGGAATGGATTACCCATACATGTCAAGCAGAGTGCCTCTTTGGCCCTCTTCAAAAGGAACCTTGGCGATTGGATGGGAGAAAGGAAATTCACCCGGGGGATCACGTCAGTCACCCTGCTAGACAGGGGTCTAGGGAAGTAAATAGTTTGGGAAGAAATAGCCAGGGAATTGTTATGGCCAGGCTTGTATAGGCCCTAGGGCTGATAGCCTAGTACCAACCTATGAACCTATGAAGTGGGAGTCTGTTCCAAAGCTGTGGTAAACTCTGGGAGACAAATCTGTCCCTCCATCAGGTTCTGTTTACGTCACATACCAGGTTATGGCCATTAGAGCGAGTAACCTGTCTACCATTTGACTTGCAGATATGCAGCATTTCCAGTAAAGCAGAGCTTTTGTCACTGCTAACAAAATTACAATTATGTATAAATCAAATAGAATTAAATATTGGAGATGTGATTCTGAAGTAATATCTGAATGGATGCATATGGTATATAAATGTGAAGTCATCTCCCCTTTTTGGAAAGAAATTAATAACTTTATTCAAGCTCTATGGTTAGACAGGTGTAATATTTCTAAATCTTAAATTTTATTTATGCTTTAGTTCCCAAGTGCCTTTTCTTTGGTCTATTCTTGCTATAGCCACAAAAGTAATTACTAAAAATTAGAAAAGTAATGTTACCCTCCTCTAGTGTTGAATTTATTAATATATCAAATATTGTTTGCAGTAGCGAACTGCATACTGTACAGATGAGAACTTCTAATATTACAAGTTCATATAAATATTGGCTTAAACTTAAAGACTTAGTTGAAAAATATTAACTGTTTTTTATGTATAACCTCAATGTTTTGATCAATTGTGGACCTATGTAAACAATTATTTGTTTTATAATTGATTTGTTTATTTATTGTTTAAAAAAAAAAGAATTAGTGACAGACTCATGGCAATCAGTCTTCAGTGTAATACAGACAGAGCAATATCTCAGCCTGTGCCCCACATCAGGGTTGGGATAGTGAGGACAATAGTACATTCAGACAGCATTTACAGGATCTACTAGATAAAGCAGGACAACAGGAATTTGTGTTAATAACGGGTGACTTAATGTACATATTGGGACAGACAGATCATTATATGAGGACAGCCTTAGTCAACATGGGTAGGACAACAGGAAAAAGAAGGACAGACCATCCTAGACTTCTGTCTGGCTTGATTGTAGCCAACACATGGTTCAGGAACAAACAGTCACATGATCACACACAAAACTGTCCAACATGCAATTCAGGTAGACTTCCTCCTAGTAAGGAAAGGCCACTGGGGTAGAATCAGCAGTTGCAAAGTCATTCCATGTCATTATCTTGTGAAATAATCTGGACGTGATAGAATTTTAGAGGACCATGGACACACTATCATGTAAAGGAGAGACATACTTATTGGCAGGTATGAAGGAGTGGTGGGTATTAAATCATCATAAAGACAATATGCAATCAATACAGTGCAACCAGTTTTCAGTAAGGATGGCATTATTTTTGTGGGGCATGAAGCATTCTCTGGAAGGCAGTTTTTGTTTAGGCTTCAGCCATTTTGCAGTACTACTTTTAAATTATCCAGATTTAGATTGATTAGGTTGGTTTATGTAGCAGACAGATGTTGCATTAAAAAAAAAGTATAATGGGGTGTAGGACATGTTTGCCAATGTCAAAAAGCCAATGGGGAGAGGTGAAGGCCATCTCTTGCACATTAACTAGATCTGTCAGTCATCTCCTCCTAGGCAGACATATTTTGGACCCCATTTAAATGACACCAAAACTCAGCCAATTTAAAACAAGAAAAACACACCAGATCTAGGGCAGTTAATTGTTAAGCGCTTTCGTCCCGTTTATTACAGAACTTCTTCAGAACATACATTTAAACTACCCCACTTCCTTTTATACAAAAATTATTATGACATCATTTCCACATAATTTACCATTAAATCATCACTCATTAGACCCATTATAGAGTACAACACCCCTTTTGGTATGTACCTCACAAGACATCTACAACAACTGGAAAGGCCACAAAAATACCTCACAAAGAGGATTACTGGCCTCAAACAGATGCCTTACACAGACCATCTCAAAAAACTCCAGCTTTACTCCGTTGCATATTGCCTACTCAGAGGCGATCTCTGCCTAACATACAAAGCTATGTCAAACCCAGAGCTGTTGGACATGCTCCACTTAAAGAAATCCCAATCCCTCCAAGCTACACGCTCTAGGGACCTAAACCTTGTCACCACAATAAACAGAACATGCTGGAGGGATAGATTCCTGTCCCAGAGACTTCCCATACTCTGGAACAGACTACCTATCTATGTCAAACAGAGCTCCTCATTAGCACTCTTCAAGAAAAATCTTGATGTTTGGATGGGTAATAGGAAATTCACCCCGGGGATCACTTCTATGGTTCTGCTTGACAGGGGCACAGGAAAATAACTTTCTTGGGTGGCGAAAGCCAGGGTACATTTTTAACTAGGCTTCTATAGGCCCTAGGGCCAATAGCCTAGTACCTGCCTAAAAACCTATGAACCTATAAATATACACCATTCATTTTGATATAATACATCCATGTATTAAAAGCTTCTTAAAATATTTTTTCTAGCAGTATGTTCAAATTGTGAAAATTTCTATATAGGAAAGACCATTAGGAAGCTTAACCACAGAGTTAGGGAGCATGTATGTGCTATTAAGAATAGAGATTTTAGTAACGCTTTAGCTAAGCATTCTGTAGTATGTAAGGATTTTAGAAAATGTATGTTTTTTGTGGTTGAGCATGTTAAAAAGAGTAGATTCTTTTAATAATTACTTAGAAAAAAATTAACTTAAATGGCAGATTTTTCTTAGGGCATATGTAACCCCAGGTATTAATGACAACATTTCTGTCAAGAGTCATTTAAAATATGTAAATAATTAGATGGAATATTTAGAAAAATATTTTAAGAAGCTTTTAATATATGGATGTATTATATCAAAATGAATGGTGTATATTAAATGGTAAATTATGTAGAAATTATGTCATAATAATTCTTATATAAAAGGAAGTGATGTAGTTTAAATTTATGTTCTGAAGAAGTTCTGTAATTAACGGGACAAAAGCGCTTAACAATTAACTGCCCTGGGTCTAGTGTGTTTTTCTTGTTTTAAGTTCTTTTATCTGCAGCAGAGTTTTTTAAAACTCAGCCAGTTATGGGTCATACTCAAGGTTTTCTTCCTCTATGCCAACAGAGCTGGCATGGCAATACTATGAGCTATACTATGTAACTGCATTAACTACTGCATATAGCTGTGCCCTAGTAATGTATGTTAATGTTTTATTTTTCCTTGGGCTAATTAGAGATCTACCACAAAAAGTGAAATGCAATAAGTGCATGTTTTAAAGTGTTTATCCTGGATGCATTGTTTGTTTTTATCTTGTATTTCTCCTTCCCTCTGACTACACACTTTGTCTGCCGTCCCTTCTCTCTCTATCCTCCCCTAGTCTAGTGCAGTCTAGCATGAGACCTCTCCATACTATAATTTTCCCATCTTACTTTTTCTGCACTTTTCCCTTCTTAATTCTATACCCTATCCTACAACTTGCTCCTAACCTGATTGTTTCTGGCTTTGAATACTGAACACTTCTCTCCCTCTCTCTCTTACAGCTTGCAACTTCAAGGATACCCTCCACTAAGTAATAAGGACTTACTACCCCTCTCAGTGAAGACATCCTTGAACTACTCCCAAGTTCCTTCATCTGTATTCCTCAAATCAAAACTAAAAGAAGAAGCCTCAGTGTATGTACCTTCAACTAACATTTGTGGAATCCACCTAAACAGTTTGAGTTAATATTCTCCACCTTCGGCGAGCGTGATAAGCAGCCTACCATAGTCCGCTCCCTGAAATCCCCCCATTACAGTTTTTCACTGCTCACTGCACACTCACATTACATGCAGCTGAAAAACAGTCCGATATATTTATATAATTCAAGTTCTTCCCTAGCAGTACTATCTGTTGCCATTTTCTGCCACTAGAGGGCAGCATACACCCACTTCTAGAGGGTTAAGGTATATTCTTACCGTGTCCCTCCACTACTGTTTTACTATAACTATCCTTCTCCCTCACCTGTGTATATCTGTGGAATACCCAGTACATTTCTGTGTCTTTTTTTCCCACTTTCTACTGAAATCCTACCCTAAAACAAACAGAATCTCCTGCAGGTAAGTAGTTAAATATCTTACCTGCGTTCCGGTCACTGATACTTTTTTTTCACAACAATCTCTTTCTTAGGTCTGCCCGCTCCATTCGTCCTGCGGGCTCACTCTGCTCATCTCCCACCCCCTTATCCCACCCACCCCACATATTTCCTTTATACTTCTCCTTGCAAACCACACCTCCCTAATTCATCTAATTCCCCTCCCACCTACTTCCATATCCGTCCCACTTATTTCCCTCCCCTTCTACCACCAACACACGCACCTCCTTGTATCTATCACTTCCACTACTCCTCCACCTCATTTACTTTACTATACGTTACATTGTGTCTTTCAGACTGCTAATCTTGCTCCTGATACCAGTACTACACTAGCTCTACTCTCTCACCTCCTACCACTCACAACTACCTCCACACCACTTCTGCCCCACTAATCTCAACATAAATATAAGCACAAATACCCATCCTACAACATAAATATAAGCACAAATACCCATCCTACTTCACATATCTGTCCCTCCATCATAACCTATAGTACTCCATTACCAAAAACAAAATTATCCTCGTCTCTCTCTCTACCTCTTTCAAACAAAAAAGAAAAGTCCCCCCTCTCAAACTAGTACACTGCCTCAAACCCCTACTTCAATCTGGGGACATTCATCCCAATCCTGGCCCAACTCACCCTACCCAAAAAGATAATACTCATGTAACAAACACACCTAATCTCTCTGCCCCTAAAAAGCAAGTATCATTCTATGCTATCAACCTCAGAAGTATAGTAAATAAAGTCCAGGAATTCCATGCCTGATTGGCTACCTATACTCCAGACATAGTCGTTCTAACTGAAACTTGGCTGAAACCTCACTACCAAGACAGTGAAATCACCCCTCCTGGCTATAACATCCTAAGACTGGCTAGACAAAAAAAGAGGAGGAGGAGTAGCAATACTTTCTCCTGATCACCTCTCCCTATCCAGTCCAAGCCTCCAACTACCTCTTTTTCCTAACACTGAACTCCTACTTTCCAATTTTAAACGTAACAAGTTTACTATCATAACTGTTGTAGCTCTTTATATCCCCCCTGGAGACAATACAAACTCTGTCAAAAATATCCTATCCCACCTCTCTCAGACCATCCATAATGAAACAATCATACTAGGTGACATACACATTGATTGGCTGTCAATACAAAACCCCAACACAACCCCATATATCAACCTACACGTATTTGAGCAGCTTATTAATACCTCCACCTTTATTAATAAGTCACAAACTTCCTAGCTTACTTCTAGACTGGATTCTGGTCTCCCACCCACATAACTACCATAACACTCAGACTCTCCCAAATGTCCTTAGTGACTGCTGTCCTATCACAGTGACCAGAAAAACATCCCATTTTTCCAGACCTTCCAAGCTCATCTCCTCACAAAATACCTCATCCTTTAGCCCAGACTCTTTCATTGACTGACTCTCTAGAATTGACTGGTCTCATCTTACAACTCTCCCCTTAGATACAGCGGTCCAGTAACACCACCTTTCTCAACATTCTAAACTCTTTGGCTCTACTTCGCACAATTAGAATCAGATCCAAGACTACTCCCTGGATTACCAAATCTACCCTTACCCTTATGAAAAACCAAGATAGGATATGGAAATTGTGGACTAAAACAAAGACCCCTTCCCTCTTACAGTCATACAAAGAACTAAGGAATAAAATAAAGTTATCAACAAAGATAAGACAAACTTCTATGCTAATCCTCCCACTTCCCTAAAATCTGATGCCAAAAAGTTTTGGAACTTTATCAACCACATACTGCACCCAGGAAACCCTAGCCCTCCAAACTCATGCCCAAACTTAACTTCAGAAGAAACAGCCATTACATTTAATAATCACTTTATTGACTCTATAACAAACAAGGTCAAATCTCTTCCCACCAGGAAAAAAGACAAGGACTCCCCACTCCCATCTTCTCCTACCAATCTCTCCAGCTCCTTTTTCCTTACATCAGTTTTTACTAACTACATAAAATCCTTACTATCCAAACTTAAATCCTGCCCCCCCCCTCAGCTGACAACCTACCCTCCTATTTCCTACAGATTGCTGCTGCACTTCTAGCCTATCCAGTTTCTATACTCATCAACCACTCTATCACTGAATCTCATGTCCCAGCATTATAGAAAAAAATCTTCACACTACCCATACATAAAGGTGGAAATTCCTCTCATATAGCCAACTTCAGACCAATTGCCATACTCTCGCCTCTCTCAAACATTCTAGAGAAATGCATCCACAATTGTCACTAAGCCATGCCTCCACATCAGACACTTTCTGGTGTGTTTTCTTTTACAGTATTGGTAATGTGTAGATCAAATTTAAGCTGATCATCAAGCAGACACCCAAACAACTGCTACCTCAAGACACCCCACAAGCAACACATAAACCACAAAAGCAGTGTGCAAAGCAGTCACAGCCCTTAAGGCCAAATACAACACCAAACATACTTGTCATAGGTGACTCCATAGTCAGACACACTGACGTCCCACTCACCAGGCTGAACAAGGAGAGGGTCACAGTAAGCTGCCTATCGGGCGCTAGAATCCGCCACATAACACAAGCACTCGGGTCACTCCACGGCAAGTACAAATATGACACAGTCATTGTCCATGCTGGTGTGAACGACCTGACATGTACCTCCCTGGACTACATGAAAAGAGACATAGAGGAGCTCTCTGATTATGTAGCCCAGGCAGGTATGACCCTAACCCTGAGCAGTATCCTTCCTTCACCAAGAATGATGCCACAATATAGAGACAAGATGATCAGCTTTAACAATTGGCTTAATGTCTGGTGTCATTCAAAGGGGATCCAGTGTCTCTCTGCCTGGGATGACATGCTTGACAAGCCACGCTGCTTCGCAAGGGACGGCTTGCACCTGTCACCCCTGGGATTCCGGATATTGGCTAAGGCTCTTGCCACCCCATAGTGCCTTTTTAGGCAAGGCTCAAATTCTAAACCTACCACCCTAGAAAACAAAAATGGGAAGAAACTGAGGGTAATGCTGCTCAATGCCAGAAGTCTAAATCTCAAAATGCACGCACTCGAGGCCCTTCTCAGTATGGAGAACATCGATGTCTGTGCTGTAACTGAAACCTGGTTCAAGGCTCCTGAGAGCACCCGGCACTATTAGGTTTTACCTCATATCATGCATTCCGGCCCCAAAACCCGGACCACACCACAAAAGGAGGGTGTATCCATATTCATAAAGGATACCCACACCTCCAGGTTGGTGGCAACACCGAACGGCTTCGGAAACCATCCAGGTGCAACTAACCATAGGCAAAACTGCTCTACAAATTGTAGCATGCTACAGGCCACCCTCTCAAACTCAGGAACCCCACACAGCCTTCCTGAAGACACTGGAGGGTATAAATGTATCTCCAAACACCATCATATTGGGTGACTTCAACTACCCGAATATAGACTGGGAACATTACTCAAGCCCTAACTTTCTAGCCCAACGGTTCCTGGAGTTCATAAATTCAAATGCCATGGAACAGCTAGTCACTGTTCCCACGAGAGGCGAAAATATACTAGATCTCATTGTCACAAACATGGGGACAAAATGCTCCACACCGGAAGTATATCCCTCATTGGTGAGATCTGATCATAAACTAATCTCACTGGAAATCCACATCCCGCCCCCACCCCAAACAAAAAAGACCATAGTGAAGAACTTCTCTAAAGCAAATTTCACACTACTCAAGACTGGTGTGGTATCCTTCAAGGCCCCTGAGCCAGTGGAAACTACAACCCAAGCTGTGGAAGCCCTTACAAATGCCTTCTATGAACACCTCCAGGACTGCATGGATCAGGCAATCCCAAATAAAACCAAGACTCTTTCCACAAAGGGCAAACATCCAGTCTGGTGGACCCCAGCCATTAACAAACTTTACAATAAGAGGAGAAAGCTATTACATGATAGAACAAAATCCATAAAAGGGAAGTCACCCCTGATCATTATTAGTAAAAAAATACGAGCACTCATAAAATCAACTAAGGCCAATTTTGAGAGAAAAATTGCCATGGATTCAAAGGACAATCATAAGGCCTTTTTCAGCTATGTTAGGAACCTGGGTGGAAACTCCCAGATATGCTCAGAAATAGTCCAAAATGATACAAAAATCACTGAACCCACAGACATTGCCAACATACTGGCAGACAGGTTCAGTGCAAACTTCACCCCCCCCCCTAAAGGAGAGATAACTATCCCAGCCGAGTGTAGCCTCCCGGACATCTCAAATGCGCAGGTGAAAGCTGCTCTCTCTAAAGCTAAAAACACAGCATCAATGGGACTGGATGGTGTCCCCGGCTGTGTGCTACACGAGCTAAATGAGGAATTAAACCCGCACATAAGGCAGCTGTTTAATCTCAGCCTTACCACAGGATATGTGTCCAAGGAGTGGCGTACGGCAACTGTGGTCCCACTCCACAAAGGTGGCGCCTCTACGGACCCTGGTAATTACCGCCCCATAAGCTTAACAAGTCTAGTCTGCAAAGTTATGGAGAGGATCATAATGGAGCTTATAAACAAAGATATAGGGGACTTGCAGACATTGGACCCGACCCAGTTTGGCTTTGTCAAGGGAAGATCATGCCTTTTGAACTTGGTCGACTTCTTTGAAACAGTCACCAAGGCCATTGATGAGGGAAAGGCAGTCCATACAGCCTACCTTGACCTTGCAAAGGCTTTTGACACAATACCCCACTCAGGTATTGTAGAAAAACTTACCAGCTTAAATGTAAACCCATATGTCACAAGATGGGTTGCAAACTGGCTTAAGGACAGAACCCACAGGGTTAGAGTTGCTGGCGCTATGTCAGACTCCAAGCCGGTCACAAGTGGTGTCCCACAGGGCTCGGTCCTTGGCCCCCTATTGTTTGGCATCTATTTCTCAGAAGTACAGGCCAACATGGGAGGACTTTGGCTGACAAAGTTTGCAGACGACTGTAAACTGGGCGCCATAGTGGAAAGTGCATTGGACACGGATATCCTTCAGAAGGGACTCACGGAAACAGATAGCTGGTGCCAGAGCCATGGCCTGAAGTTAAACGCCAAAAATGTATAGTCATACCCTTCGGGAAAAACAAGGTAACCCCAAGCTACCATATAGGTGGCAATCCACTAAGCACAGAAGAGGTTATCAGGGACCTGGGGACCCAGGTTGACAGTGGCCTTTCTTTTGACACTCACGTTGCTAAAGTGGTTAGAAAGACCTTCTACATTGCCCACCTGATCATGAAGGGATTCACATCCAGATCTAGTGAGGTCATTGTTCCCCTGTACTCTTCACTTATCAGACCAATGATCGAGTACAATGCCCCATTCGGGATGTATCTCACCCGACATCTGCAGCAATTGGAGAGACCCCAAAAGTTCCTCACTAAAAGGATAAAGGGACTCCAAAATCTGTCATATGCTGCCAGATTGAAGAAACTCCAGCTCTGTTCAGTCGCATACCGTCTGCTCAGAGGTGACATGTGCCTGACATACAAGGTCATGTCCAACCCGGAATTAATGGACATGCTCCACCTCAAAAAATCCAAATCCACCAAAACCACTAGAGCAAGTGACTTAAACCTTAGCACGGATATAAATAGGACATGCTGGAGGGATAGATTTATCACTCAGAGACTCCCTATGCTGTGGAATAAAATCCCGGTTCATGTGAGGCAGAGCACCTCGCTGACTCTGTTCAAGAGAAATCTAGACCTGTGGATGGGAGATTGTAGGCTTACCCCGGGAATCATCTCTGTGTCACTGCTGGACAGAGGCACAACAAACTAATGGGCACAGTATTTTTTCATATAAGGGGTGGCGTAAGCCACAAAAATTTGGGCTAGGCTTATAAATGCCTTAGGGCAGATAGCCTAGTATAAACCTATGAACCTATGAACCTATGAACAAGCAAGTAATCCATTATCTTTTACAAGAAAACCTTCTCACAAGTGCTCAACATGGCTTCTGTCCCAAACACAGCACCTCTACTGTACTAATATCTTTCCTCAATACTGTAGCCCTTGCCCGTGACAACAATAAACTTGTCTCCTGTCAGTTCCTAGACCCTCCAAAGCTTTTGACACTGTCTCCCATCCTCTCATACTGGATAAACTCTCCTGCCTGAATTTCTCTCTCTCTACTATCTCCTGGTTCTACAGCTACCTCTCCAATCGACAGCAAGCTGTCACATGGCAATCTGTTCTCTCTCCTCCACTCAATGTGTCTATGGGAGTCCCTTAAGGATCCATACTTGGGCCACTCCTCTTTAATATCTTCACAAATCTGTTACACACCTCTGCCTCACACTCTACACTAGTACAATATGCAGATGACTCTACTGTCATCACTACTGCAGATAATACATCAGACCTTCACTCTGCCACACAGGCATCTTTCAACACCATTGAGGCATGGCTTAGTGACAATAAACTAATTCTTAATCCAAAGAAAACAAAGCTCCTTCCCTTCCTCCCCAAGAACCTCTCCAATCTCAAAACCACATTTACCATCTTATCTATGAATAACACCATCATGCAGATACACCCCAGGGGTTACCTCAGTGTCACTGCTCGACAGAGGCACAGCAAAATAATGGGCATAGTTTCTCCAAACTAAAGGGGTGGCGTAAGCCACAAAACTATGGGCTAGGCTTATAAATGCCCTCGGGCAGATAGCCTAGTATGAACCTATGAACCTATGACACCCGAACCCAGTACTAAACTGCTGGGAGTTACAATTGATGATCAGCTTAAATTTGATCTACACATTACCAATACTGTAAAAGAAAACACACCAGAAAGTTTGTCTCCTCTACCGGAATCAGCGATATCTAACCAACACAGCCAGAATAACACTCTCCCATGCATTTCTTCTTCCCACCTTTTTATATAGCTGTCACTTATTCACCAACCTTAACACCTCACTCATTACAAAACTCACAACTACCTATAATAAGGTGGCTAGATTCGCAGCCAATAACACATACAAGGCTCACCATTACTTATCTCTCAAGCAACTGACCTGGCTAGAATTCCCCCATCTGCTTCTACTACATCAGTTACAGATTATTCACTCAATCCTCTATCTACCCTCTTTCTGCTCCAGCCTGTCTTCTATAATGACTAAATATATTCCAAACAGGACACTACGCAGCTCTGGCCAAGACCTGCTACAGGTCTACAAACCTAATACCAAAACAGGCCAATTACTCTATAATTATAACCCTACTGTGGCTTGGAACAAACTACCCCTGGAAATTAGGTCCCTTAACCATACCAAATACTTCAAGCTAGCCACAAAAAAACACCTGATGAAGAAATGGTCCTGCCACTGTAGCCATCCCCCCCTTGAAACTATTTTACCCTAGCCTTCCCTACTCCAGTTCTCACATCCTATTCAATGATCTCCTGCTATCTCCATTCCGTGCTATTTCCTAAGCTATAACCTCCATCTTTCCCTCCACTCCCCAGTCTATCTCATTCCCTACTCTTAACCCGCAGTCTCTCTGGCTGTAACCACTCTGTCCCTTTGCAATATTCTTCTCCCTTTTCATATACAAATACTATAGTGACCTAGTCTAGCAGTAACTAAGCTAATACCAGCTACTTGTTAACAGCATCCAACTGTAATGCTCTAGAATGTAAATTATATATTGCAAATTGCTTTTTGTAAATATTTGTAAATATTATTCTTTTTTTAAATCTCTCTGAGGAGCTTTTCTTTCCGGGTCTCCACTGAAACTGAGCCAAAAGCTCAGCTGGACTAACCCGGTTAACAAATGTAAAATAAATAAATGAGAGTTAATCAACTTATAATAAGAGATCAAGAATTCCATTCCGTCTTGGTCTTCTTTGCTGTCTCAGTAGTGTTAGACGATGTGAATATTGACTTATAATTCAAATGCCAGTATTGGTTTGCCTCTTACCTCTAAAGGAGCATAGAAAGTGCTGTCTCAAGGGGTAAGTATTCAGTAAAGCACTGTTTGTACAGTGAGGTACAACAGGATTCCATGTTGGAATCGTTGTTCACAGTGTATATGCTTTCAGTAGGTTAACTAATTCAAAAAAGAGGTCTGACATATTCTTATCCATGTATACAGTCATAGTTCACCTTCCTTTATTGAACAGTCTTTTCAGACAGACTGTTTCAAAGCAAACATAATCATTCCTTTTTCTCTAAGCACTCTTCAACTCCTAGACTTTAGTTTCTACCCAAATATTTACATAGATAACAGTCTGGAGTCTGTGCCTGTAGTGTGTGAACAGGATCCGAACCTTAAGGATATGTTACTTCGTGAGAACCAGGTGGAATCAGTCATTACATATCCTTGTTTTAGTCTTACAGACATTGTTTGTCTCAAACACCCACTTCCAGCCATACTCCATATATATAATGCACACACACAAATGTATAACACACACACACACACACACACACACACACACACACACACACACACACACACATATATATATATATAAAAAACAGGTATATGTACTTATGCATGTAATAGAAGTGGATATACATGCAATTCTAGCATATCATTCTCTTACATGCACACACATACAGACACGTGTGTGTGTGTGTGTGTGTGTGTGTGTGTGTGTGTGTGTGTGTGTGTGTGTGTGTATATAAAGACAAGAGTATAAAATGTGAGATCAACAATTAGCAGATTAGATAGAGTCCATCTTTGATACCTGATTTGTACAAAAGTCACTGGTTATTCATAAAACAAGTAAGACGGAGAAGTTGCTTAAGAATAATAATACACGAGTTATACACCTCAGAAGAGATTTGATCACTGCTACAGCGGAATTCAGAAACACACACACACAGTCATAAACTCAGGACGAGTCACACTCAACAGAGTGAAGATCATCTGACTGTGCTGTAGTCCTACAGATAGCTCTCCTATGAATTGCTGATGTTTTCTTTACTGCAATTCCCTTATAAAAAGTTAACATAACACATTTTGCATCAGCATGCATTTTCTGAACACTAAAAAATATGAAATTGCAATGTCTGGATTTATGAGGCAAATTCAAGAACAATTTGCAAAAAACGGGCTAACTGAAAAGTACAACTGCATATGCCATATCTACAGGCAAAACAAAAATGTTAATTTGTAATAATATGGTGAGCCTACAAGCAAAACTGCCCCCCCCCCAAAAAAAAAAGATAAGCTGAGGCATGTCCAGTATATATAACATGGTGTTGTATAAACTTGTGTATATGGAATTATCTTGTCAGGTAGCAGGTTCTCTTGAGATGTTTTTATATTGGGTAAACAAGCCAGTGTAATGGAAAGAACTATGTTTTCCATGGGTGATTCAGGAGCATTGCCTGGTAAAGTGACTTGTGCCTACTGCACATGCATATGGTGTCTCATGGAAACTGCTGGCATCAAACCATGAACGGAGGCAGCTCATTACCAGCCCATAGCCTTAATCCTCAGTTCTCAGTGCCAAACATTTGGCATAAATGCTTATCGGTTCAGTCTGTGACCAAAGAAGCAGTTACATGAACAGTAATAATGCAATGTTACTCTTAAACAAAACAAAACAAAAAAGCACTGCAATGTATGGTACTGAATGGTGCACACATCAACCTCTTTGCTGAAGAATTCTGGACATAGCCAAAAATATATGTGTGTGTAGGGGGGACATTGGTACAAAATAAGGGACCATTATTCTAAATATTATTCTAACTGATTTAGAAAGTTAATCAGCTTTGCATCAACATGCTTTTCCCGAACGATGAAATGCATGAAACTCTTAACATCTGGCATTACTGACAGTAGTTTTCAGTATTTTACTAGAAAATTGAAATAGGCACAACAAAACATGCAACAATAGGAAAGACATTCAGCAAAAGTGTGGATAGTTGAAATGTATGCTGACTGGTGCTGTTGAGTAAAGCTTAGTGCTTATAACAAGCACTAACTACCGAGAGCCGTTTTGCGTTTTTTTTTATTTGAAGTTGTACTATTGTGATTGTGTGAAGGCATGTGACTAAAATTTATAGTTATGGGTTTTAAATTTATTTTCTTTTTCACTTAGATGCAAAGTCATGCATCTGTGAAGCAGCAGATCTAGCTAACTACATTCAGAGGGCACAAGTAAAAGTAAAGAAACACCGGCTCACACTAATTACCTCGCACTATATACTTCAGCTCCGCTCTTCTAACTTGTGCAGCCTTGAAAAGTTACTTGCATTATCAATCTCTGAAGGCAATATCTTTCTTAATGCATTACAGCCAGCAGCATTTCTGCAGTTCTACATGCTGTTGTGCTCTCATTCACGGCTGGCATCATGCTGATGCATTTTTAAAGGGATATTTAAAAAAAAATGCATCGATCACTTCTGTGGACAATGTAACCTATCGTATTAAAAAAATGCCCACGAGGCTAAACAGGTTCCTAAAATTGTTTTGCAACTATATTTAATCATAGGATCGTACTAAGCTAATTACCCTTGTGGGCAGTTTCAAACCTACACAAATACCCCATGTGAGAATCAAACCCTGCACCTTGTGTCTGTAAGGTAAACACCTTAACCATTATGTCATCCTCCAACCCCTAAATGTGATCCTATGATCCTATGAAGTGCATTTAATGTTTTAGAGACTTGTGGCTGCTATTGACAGTTATTCACAGCTAATAATTGCAAAAAGTAAGTTTTGAAAAAGAAAAAACACTGATGTTGATGAGTTATTCTGTAGTTAAAGAACAGTAGGAACTACTTCTGGAATTTTCGAGTTTGTATGTTGAAAGTAAACATAACTGGGACAGGGAACTCAGGGGAAGAAAAAAAATATGTGGGAAGGGACTGACTGTGATATCACAAAATGGGAGGTAGTTAATGCTGTGGGTGTCAATATTTACATTTCGGTCCGAGGCAAGAAACTTGAGTTTAGAAATGTAAGTCGGTAAAAATCACTTTTTCCCCAATAAAGACACAGTAAAAAGCACTTTGCCAGCCCCCACAAAAATAAAATCAACACAGTTTCTCCACAGAAAAAAATAGATATAAAATGTTTTAGCAACTTTTAAACTGATAGGAAAAAGAGTGCTCCCATTTAAAAGTGCAGTTAAGTCTCCTGAGAGTCAGTTGAAACACAAATTCCTATACAAAAAATAACTTAAGTAAATGTTAACAGTTAAAATTAAATGCGGACGTTTTCCCCCAAAGGGAACTTGTCTCCTAATAATAGAATAGCACAAGCCAACCATCGATCCTCAAAATCCCATAGAGGAGTGCTTGCTTCGGCAACAAGAAAGCTCTGAAGAGCTTGACACCCAAACCTGACTTTTAGACTGCTTAGCTAAAATTGTCTAATGATTTGGGCATGAGGAAGGTGCTCTGAAACTTTGAAAGCTGACTGGCTGTTCTTTCTTTGGCAGGATATAACCCTGCTATTGCAGCAGTGATTAACAGGATAAACATCTGCATGTTACCAGCTGAAAATTTAAGAGATGATGAAAACCCATACATGATTCCTACACTGTACAACTTGATAGAAAATTAGTGCTGCTTTATATTCTACATTTTTTTTGTATTTCTGTAAATATGTAAGTAAGCAAACATCCAGAAAGGACTTGTTTGCCAATGTAAGCCTCATGTCCAGTTGAACTACTTCTGGAGTGTACTGTTTCCAATATGAGTAATATATAATGTATATGTGTATGAGAGAGAGAAAAAAATTTAAGTCAGGATTTTCAGTATCTATTATAATACTGTGTTGACATACATATGTGGAATGTACTAACCATTACGGCTCTCTAAGTTTTTACTGAGTAAAACTGTTGCTTCAATTTTACTCCTTAATTTTATTTTTTTTTCCAGAAAATTATCAAGAATGAATAGGCTGCCAGAAGTGTGATATTCCACAGATGATAGTTGAGAATGATCTAATACGAATGACAGTTACAGCCTTGTCTGACTCTACCACTTGCTGTGTGTGTAATGGGGGGGGGCAAGTTAGATGAGAGCTAAAGCGAAAGGAGCTGATAAAAGAAATTTAAGCAACAAAAACACAACAATATATCAGAACATTTGCAGAATGTAAAATCCTTTTCCTGTATTTATCTGCTTAACAACAGTACTTGACGTTCACCCTCCCCCCCACACACACACACTGAAATGAGCTCTCCCAGATTATTGCAATGCAAACCAAAGTAGCTGGCTATTGTGATGTAATAAGAGAATATTGGAGCAATACAAGGCAAGTGATTATGACATCAGTAATATGACTAGCAAAATACACCTTTAAATTGACACAGTTAAAAGTTTTAGTCATATAAGCATTACAATTACAGAGCATCGAATTTCTGACTGAAGAAAAAGACACTGATTCTGAAAGCGACTTACTGATGTATAACATGCATAAGGATTTTGCGAACAGACTATTCTTGTTTACAGAGTGGTGCTTCAGCGTTATTATTTCCAATGCGCTGCTTAGCTGCCTGGGCTATGCCTTATTTGGCAGTTGGGGTAGTGTTGCTATCCTCCTCCTCTTTTTTATTATTTATATTACAACAAGTCCTAGAAGACCAGAGGTAAGCACAATTAATTATACTCAGAATGTCATCTCTGTGTAGATGGGCGCATTTCTTGTACTCCAACCCAAAATAACTAGAAAACCGTGATAAGCTCGCCATTACCAAAATGAAACCAAAACCAAAAGGATTTTATCTGAAAGCTCTGTGTTTTTCTATTGTTTTTAATAAAAGTTGGCTGTAACTCTGCCGTTTTTTCTTTTGGTTTCAGATTTCTTGTACTGACCTTTGTTTTTGTCCACAGAAACGGAAGAGGAAATCATTTCTTCAAGCAAGAGTATCACCACAACAGTTCAAGTTCCACATAAGGTAAAGTGCCTTTAAAACAGTATGAATTCTGAAAAAAAATCTGGCACCTTGTCATATTTTAGAAATCCAAACTTTTGTTATACCTTTGAGGATCAAGGTTGTGTTGCCCACTCAAAGAAGGGAGACAGAAAAGCGCACTTGCGTTTTAATTTTCCTTTACTCCTGCTCTCTCCCTTTTTACTTTATTAAAAAAACAAAACAAGACACTTTCTTCAGCTGCTTATATTTTGTAATTTGTGTTTCTTCCTACTACTGTTACTTCATCTTGCTTTGCTTTTTCTTGCCACTTGCTGCTTGTTCTCTAAAGTGTTCAACTGCATCTTTTCTGTTGCATTTATTACTGCTTGTTTATAGCCTGTCTAAATTAAGTGTTATTCTAAACTCTTAGTTTTGGTTTAAGCATTTGGGCTTTAGGCCCACCCCTTAGCTCTCCCTGACCATTTTCCCCTCAGATTCTGACAAATATGGTTGGACAATTTCCTACAGTTTCTCCTGCCAGTCTGGTTGATATGGGCATCCTGAGACAGTGTAGCAGCTGCCTCATGTACACAGGCAACCCTCTACTACTACCACCTAGGAACACAATTTGAGAGATCAATTACATTAGGAACCTAGAGTCCAAGCTCTGTCCCCTTCACGCCAGTATAACTGGCACTGAAAAGGCTGTCAACACAATCACTACACCTCAAACACCACTCACACCTACACAACACACCTACATAGGCAGAGGTCCTCTACATAAACATACCCAAACAAAGGAGACCTCTGAGGCAAAAACACACACGTCGCCACAGCCCTCCATACCACGTACCATGCCTAGTCCATACACCTGTGCCTCACAGCCACTAAGCCTTTGCCATAAACCCAGCATATTAGTCATAGGAGACTCCATTGGGAGACACACAGATGTGCCTCTCAACAGGCTGGATAAGGGGAAAGTCACGGTTAGTTGTCTTTCAACAACAGGTACTGTTATGACTCTGTCATAGTCCATGTTGACGTGAATGACTTGAGACATACCTCCCTGGACTATATGAAGAGAGACATGATTAGGCTTGCTGATTATGTGTCCCAGGATGGTATGCCCCTAGCCTTAAGCAGCATTCTGCCTTCACTCAGAATGATGCGTCAATACAAACAGAAAATGATAGACTTTAACAATTGGTTTAGTTTCCGGTGTCATTCCAGGGGGATCCAGTACCTGACAGCCGGGGAAGATATGATCGACAGACCACGATGCTTTGCCAGAGATGAATTGCATCCATCTCACCTGGGCTTCAGGCTTCTGGCAAAGGCTCTTGCCTCCCTTATAGTGCCTTTTTTAGGAAAAGTGATAAGGTTAAAACTACCAACATAAAAATTTCAACAAAACACAAATTAAAGGATGGCGTTTAGCATCATGTTTAACATGGACTATGACAGAGTCATAACAGTACCTGTTGTTGAAAGACAACTAACCGTGACTTTCCCCCTTATCCAGCCTGGTGAGAGGCACATCTGTGTGTCTCCCAATGGAGTCTCCTATGACTTTGGGTTGGGAGGATGGCCTAATGGTTAAGGTGTTTGCCTTACGAACACAAGGTGCAGGGTTTGAGTCTCACAAAGGATAATTGGCTAGGCTTACAATGGCTCGCAAGGGCAGTTAGCTTAGTACTAACCTATGAACCTATGAAAGGTCATGCTGCTAAACGCTAGGAGTCTAAACATGAAACTGCACTCATTGCAAGCATTCCTAACCCTGGAAAAGACTGACATCTGTGCAGTCACAGAAACCTGGCTCAAAGTTGTGGAGAGCAGCCTAGCCTTACCTGGTTACTCATCCTATCATAATTCAGACCCCAGACTGTTGGCAGTAAAGCCAAAGGAGGTGGAGTTTCAATATATATTAAAGACATACACACCTCAAGGTTGGTCAAACAGTATGATGCACAGGAAACACTCCAGGTGCAGTTAACCATTGACATGATCCCTATTCAAATCATAGCTAGCTACTGGCCCCCAAATCTTTCTCAAATGCCCAATCTGCCTATTTGAACCTGTTCCAATCTATCAAGATTCAGCCCTTTACCTTGATCCTCGGTGACTTTAACTTCCCAAACATAGATTGGAAGAACTAATGACAGAAAACAAATGCTCAGAGATTCCTTGATTTTGTCAATGCAAATACATTGGAACAGCAAGTCGATACCCCCACAAGAGGTTATAATATCTTGGATGTGATATTAACCAACATGAGTAACCACTCCAGCATCCGTATGGTATCATCCTCCCTGGTAAGATCCAACCACAAAGCAGTCACATTCAAAATCACCATCTCCCCCAACCCCTCTATAGCTAGAATCTGACATAAAAACATCTCCAAAGCTGATTACATCCTCCTGAGGGATGGTATAAACAGCTTCACAGCCCGCTCCTCCTCTGTAGGAACTGGCACCAATATCCAAAACTACACCAAAGCACTATACGAGCATTTATATAGATGCATGGAATCAGGAATACCCAACAGGGCTAAATCATCCTCAGCAAGGAAGACTAAACCTGTCTGGTGGACATCTGCAATAAATAAATTCTATAACAAAAGGAAAAAAATGCTCTCCAGGACCAAGAAGGAGCAGGTGCCCAATTGGAAGCAATGTCTCCTTAGCCTGAACAAGCAAATAAGAGCACTAGTGAAATCCTCTAAAACTTTGAGTCCAAATTGGCCACATCTGCTAGAAACAATCATAAGGCCTCTTCACATATGTCTGCAACCTCAAAGGAAGCACCCAGATCTGATCAGAACTGGTGGTCAAGGACACCACATATACAAATGCCGTAGATATAGCAAACTTGCTGGCTGACAGATTCAGCAAAAAATGTACCCCTCTGTCCCTCCCATCAGTAAATTAGGACATCCCCAGTACCTCCCCCTTCTCCTTATATCTAGGGAACATGTCATCACTGCTCTCTCAAAGCCAAAAAATACAGCCTCCATGGGACACGATAACATCCCAGGCTGCATCCAGCGTGAACTCATGCAGGAACTTGCAGCACCATTAGGCACACTATTCAACCAAAGCCTGAGTACTGGCTTCATCCAAGCTGAGTGGAGGACAGCCACTGTCATCCCTTTACACAAAGGTGGAGCATCCACCGATCCCGGAAATTATAGACCCATCAGCATGACTAGCCTGATCTGCAAGGCCATGGAACGGATTATCATGGACCTCATTAACAAGGACATTGGCAACCTCCAAACACTTGATCCCATACAGTTTGGCTTTATCAAGGGGAGGTCATATCTGCTAAATTTGGTCGACTCCTTTGAGACAGTCACCAAAGCCATGGACGTGGGGGAAGACGGTGCACACTACCTACCTTGACCTGGCCAATGCCTTTGACACTATTCCTCAATCAGGCATAATAGATAAACTCTCTCAACAAGGCATCAATCCATATGTTACCAGATGCGTAGCAAACTGGCTCACTGATAGAACCGACCTAGTTAAAATAGGGAAAGCCACCTCAAGCAGTATACCTGTAACAACTGACATACTCCAGCATTCAGTCTCGGGGCTCTGTTATTTGGGATAAATTTTCTGAGGTGCAGGCTAAAACCAGTGGGCTAAGGCTGACCAAGTTTGCAGATGACTGCAAGCTGGGTGCTATCATCAGTTCTCCTAGTGATGTGGACATCTTCCAAGAGGGTCTCACTCAGACAAATGACTGGTGTCAGAAACATGGCCTCAAGCTGAATACCAAACAATGCATCATCATCCCCTTTGAGGAGAGTGATGTCCCCACAAATTATCACATTAATAACAATATCCTAAGCATGCAATCTGTCATGAGGGATTTGGGCATCCAGATTGATAGCAACCTGACTTTTGACCACCATGTTGCTTCTGTTGTACGGAAAGCCTTCTACATGGCCCACCTCATAAGTAAGAGTATCTCATCCAGGGACAAGGAGGTTATAACATCCCTGTATTCTTCCCTTATAAGGCCCATTGTTTAGTACAATAACCCTTTCGGGATGTACCTCACAAAGCACATGCAGCAGCTGGAGAGATCACGGAGGTTCGTCACCAGGAGAATCCGGGGCCTCAAACATCTACCATACACAGGCTAAAAGCCCTATCCCTCTACTCAGTTTCATACAGACTCCTCAGAGGTGACCTCTGTCTGGCATACAAGGCGATCACAGACCCCACCTTGATGGGACTGCTGCATATCCCCAAGTCAAGCTCCACTCGAGTAACCCACACGCTCGGCCTCAACCTGGTCTGTGACATTAACAAGACTTGGTGGCATGATAGATTTGTGTCCCAGAGACTCTCCCATCTATGGAATAGACTCCCTATCCACATCAAGCAGAGTATCTCTTTACCCCTTTTAAGCTCAACCTGGATAACTGGATGAGAAACAGAAAATATACCCCTGGGATTTCACCCATGTCCCTGCTGGACAGGAACATTGGGTGCTGATTTGTCTAAATATGGGCTGAAGTCTTAGCTAGGCTTATAAGGGCCTCAGGGTGAATAGCCTAATAACCTCCTATAAAGTTTATCTTTAGGTCCCTGATTTACAAATCACTGACAACAACATTTAAAATGTTAGGATACAAAATGTAAGCAAATGTTACTGCAGAAACATTACTATCTCTTTGAAAAGCAAGCATTCATACAGGTAGATTGAACCTTTCCTTAAACTGTGTGCATTTTTACGATGACAACATTTATACTTCAATATTACTTTGGAGTAATGGTGATGCAAAAGAGGAAAGGCTGGTAATGTTCTTGTGTTAATCTTTAGTTTAGGTCACAGTGTCAATGGGAGGACAGAACACAATAGTTTTGCATTTTATTCTCGGTGGATAAGTGTATGTAGTTTTGGTGAACTGGAGGGGGTACTGGTTTTAAGATGATACAGATGTAGTCAAAGCAATATGTTCTTTGCTGTATTGCAGATTTTAATATTGTATACGAGTACTAAACATTGATGATATAAGACGAGTATTAACAATTTGTGATATAAGTATTTGGCAGTGCGGAACGCTTCGTGCACTGATGGCATAGTGTAACAATATGGTGAGGGTATTTAATATTTTATACGAGTACTAACCATTGATGATATAAGATGAGTACTAACCATTGATGATATAAGATGAGTACTAACCATTGATGATATAAGTATTCGGCAGTGCAGAACACTTCGTGCACTGATGGCATAGTGTAACAGTATGGTGAGGATGTTTAATATTGTATACGAATACTAACCATTGATGATATAAGATTAGTACTAACCATTGATGATATAAGTTGAGTACTAACCATTGATGATATAAGTATTCGGCAGTGCAGAACACTTCGTGCACTGATGGCATAGTGTAACAGTATGGTGAGGATGTTTAATATTGTATACGAATACTAACCATTGATGATATAAGATGAGTACTAACCATTGATGATATAAGTATTTGGCAGTGCGGAATGCTTCATGCACTGAAGGCATAGTGTAACAGTATGGTGAGGGTATTTAATATTGTATACGAATACTAACCATTGATGATATAAAATTAGTACTAACCATTGATGATAAAAGATGAGTACTAACCATTGATGATATAAGTATTCGCCAGTGCGGAATGTTTTGGGCACTGATGGCATAGTGTAACAGTATGGTGAGGGTATTTAATATTTTATACGAGTACTAACCATTGATGATAAAGATGAGTACTAACCATTGATGATATAAGTATTCGCCAGTGCGGAATGTTTTGGGCACTGATGGCATAGTGTAACAGTATGGTGAGGGTATTTAATATTTTATACGAGTACTAACCATTGATGATATAAGATGAGTACTAACCATTGATGATATAAGTATTCGCCAGTGCAGAATGTTTTGGGCACTGATGGCATAGTGTAACAGTATGGTGAGGGTATTTAATATTTTATACGAGTACTAACCATTGATGATAAAAGATGAGTACTAACCATTGATGATATAAGTATTCGCCAGTGCGGAATGTTTTGGGCACTGATGGCATAGTGTAACAGTATGGTGAGGTTACAGGAATGAAGCCATTTTAAGACACAAGCATCATGCAAAACTATACTGTAAAAATTTATTTCAAAGGGTAACTGTTTATTCGGCTGGAAAGCTGACTGAACTTGCATACAGATGTATGTCCTACTTGATGAAAAAAAGGCCATTAAAGTAACTTGTAACTAGCTGTCCATTGATTCTATGTGCTGTGTACAGCATTAAGCAGGATACTCATACAAAAACAAAATGTAAAGGTAAGTGCAGAGGCCAGAGAACATCCTTTGAATCTGTTTTGCATAGGTCATGCAACAGAAAGCTACGGAATGCATTTGGTCACAGTACTACATTTCCAGAAATGATATGAGACATTGAGAAAACAATCAGCTGACTTCCATTTAAAAATGCATTGGATGTAGCATTTTGCATTATAAGGACATTGCTGGATAAAAGCTCAGCAGAAATCAGTGATGCCATGTGCCCTGACTACAGTCAAGATGAGCTAGGTTCAAATAGTAACTTGGACACCTGAGGTTGTGGGAGAGAAGGTATGTGCCCATCCTGTGCTGGGGGGTGCATGTACCTGTGTGCACCTCACAGTCAGTCCCTAGTGGAGGGGGGTGCACAATCCTACTGGAGAATAGGCAAGGACATTGGCTAAGTTTGTATGGGGTCAGGATGATACAGTGGCATGTCTGTCCCCAGACTGATGGGTGGGAGTTGGGGCATAATGACACATTCCCAGGCAGCAATACGAAGCTGTACCAAAGTCCACAGTCTTCTCACTGCCCATTTTTTATTTTATTAATTTGTTAACCAGGTAAGCCTGCTGGCCACAAGTGTCCCTTTTCAAGAGTAAGCAGGGAGGTGTGTTTGGTTAGAGTCACACAGCAGGCAAATGGAGATGAAAGCAATTAAAACAAGTAAACCATGTACCTTGGATTTCTAACAGGCAGAATGTTGGGTTCAGTATTAAAAACATTTGTAACACACTTCAGGCAGCAGAAAAATCACATCGTGATACAGACTGCACACCAAGGTACTGCAAGAGTTAGATACGAAACATTAAATGGCCTCATACCTATCAGTATGACCTGAAAGGGTTCTCCAAGTCCAATATCAGGCATATTTTCTGTGTCACTATTTTCCATCTTAGATGTACCTTTTTCGTCAACTTTTGATCCTGGCGTTTCATGGGCAGTAGAAAAAGGAAGACATAGGCAAACATATTATGGACTTGCCTTCTTGTCAGGTGGTGGACTTTCAAATGAATGGTGGTGGATCAGGGTGGTGGGGACAGCCTGAGACTTATTTTTACAGACAAAGTGCTAAATATGCAGAGCAGTTTGTCTGAGATGGGAAAAGCAAAGTAGCATGCAGGTTCGCAGCCTAACTGAAGGGTAGCATCCTATAGCTGGAGGACATGATGAAAAGAGGCAGGTGTGCTGTAACTGAAGACACATGAAATACCCCTCATTAGTTCACCTGCTCATGTACAGACCACTTACTGCATTCAGTTTGTCCATTTCCCAGACTAATAAGATGACCAACCAGCACGTCAGACATTCTGACTCTTTACCCTCATTCCCTTTCATCTGCTGCATGTACTCACTCCTGATTCTACCCTAGGAAGCCTGCTACATATACTCACCACTTTCTCTGTGAAAAGTACTTCTTTACATCACGCACTCTGACATTCCAGTTATATAATTGAGTTTGAGTCCCTTATTTTCTTCGCCAATGGTTCTAAATATAACGTAAATGGCAAAGGGGAAAGAGGACATTCCTGCCTGGTTCCTGTGTTCAAATAGAACTCATCAGAGAGGAACTCTGCACCCATTTTAATTTTTACCTCTGATCTCTCATATATCCTACTAATAAACCTTATAATTTTGTCAGAGAATGCAGATTCTTCCATTACCCTACTCATAAAATCCCAGCTTATCTGTTGAATGGTTTCTCTGCATCAAAACTCACCAGCAACAGTGATATTTTCTTAGATTCTACTTCACTCTGGATGTCAGTTGCTTGCCTTCCGTCCACAAAACCACACTGGTCCATATCTATCAATTTTAGCATCACTTTTGCCATTCTTCTAGCCATTATAGACATATAAAGTGTTTAAAAAAATCTGGAATACTATTAACCAAATTCTCCAGCCTGGTAATCCCCTCAGCTCCCACCCCCTGCCCAAAATAATACACACCAAGAAACTGCATCCATTTTCAATTCTTACTTTACTGATACCATCAGCAAACATATGAAAATTACTAACTTTACCAATGCCTCATCACCCCATTCTACAAAACTTCCCATTCTCACTAAAACCCATCCCAACCAGCTATATCAGAAGTCTTTTTCTGAAACTCAAATCATGCTCCCCCTCAACTGATAACTTACCATCTCTCTTCCTAAAGGCAGCCACTAACTCCACTGCATGCCCTGTCTCCATCCTGATAAGCATCTCAATCACAGAATCTGCTGTCCCTCCTCTCTGGAAAAAAAATTCCATACCATACCTATCCAGAAAGGTGGAAATTCTGTAGAGCCCTCTAATTATTGACCTATTGCCATACTCTCTCCCCTCTCTAAAATTCTCGAACACTGAGGCCATGATTTGTTTATGAACAATCTCATTCAAGAAAACCTGATCACCCCTACCCAGCATGTCTTCCGCCCCCACCACGGCACCACTACCACTCATTTCCTTTACTAACGTCATCTCTCTAGATGGAGGCAGTAATAAACGAGTGTCCTTCCTCTTCTTAGATCTCTCCAAAGCCTTTGACACTGCCACTGCATCCTCCTCTCCAAACTATCTCAACTCAGTCTGTCCCCACCAACTATCTCCTGGTTTACCAATTACTTCACAAATAGACAGCAATCTGTCAAATAGCTCTTTGATCTATCCCCCTTTCTCCCCATCAAAATGGGCATCCCACAAGGCTCAATTCTAGGACCCCTTCTCTTTAATGTATTTACTAACCAATTTCACATTTCTTGTCCTCAGTCATCCCTCATACGGTACGCAGATGACGCTACAATCATCTCCACTGCTGACAACCCCTATGATCTGCACACCCTGATGCAAACATCTTTCAACCTCACTGAAAAATGGCTTACTGACAACCAACTCATACTTAACCCTAAAAAAACTAAACTACTACTCTTCCTCCATAAATCCCTCTACCATCTTAAATCCTACTTTGAAATCTCTTCCCTTAACAACACTACTAACACAACTGATACCCACACCAAACTCCTTAGTGCAGTCATAGATGACCAACTTGTACATCATTGTATCAAGATAACCCACCAACAGCTTGACCTTCTGTATAGAAATAAGATTCCTTACACCCAGCTCCAGAATCTCACCAACTCAAGCTTACCTCCTCCCTCACCTATTCTACAGCCTTACAGTCCTCAATACTCTTCAACTCAAAACTACCTACAACAAAGTAACAAGATTTGCAGCTAAACTGCCCTTAAAACTCACACCACTGTCAAGCTCTTCATACTCTCAGCTGACTTGAGTTTCCTAACAAACAAGCCCTCCTCCTGCCCTAACATCTCCTCACTTGTCTCCTATAACCCCCTCGATCCCTCAGAAGCTCTGACCAATGTGTTTTACAGATTCGCAAACCTAAAAAATCTATTGCACAGAATCTCTACAGCTATTTCCCTGCTCTGTCATGGAACATGCTCCCTCTGACCCTCAGAAATATTTCCCAGGCCTCGGAATTCAAGAAAACGTTTAAAAATGACGTAAACAGCACCTGGTCTTGTCTCTGCCTTCATCCCACTTGAGCCCTCTCCTCTCTCCCCGTTACTCTCTTCTCTCTCCTTGCTCTCCTTTTCGGTTCCTCCCTTTCCAACACTAACCTCCTTACAAATCCTACTCCCCACTACTAAGCACTCTCCTTTGCTTCCTAACTTCTGGATACACGATTCCTCTCTCCAACCTGCAGCTGCCTTATCTTTAATGCCCTCACATACTATTGCTGCTCAGCAATTACTATCATAGACCAAATGCATTTCTTGCTGATTTTTACTTGTATTTAAATGAACTGCTGCGTAATTACTCTATTGTATATATTTTTGTCCTTTACTGTAATCCTGTAATTCATAGGTTCATAGGTTCATACTAGGCTATCTGCCCTAGGGCATTTATAAGCCTAGCCAGAATGTGTTTGGCTTTCGCCACCCATTTTAAATTTATTTTGCTATGCCCTTTTTCGAGGTTAGTATACTGTGCCTCTGTCTAACGGTGACACAGAAGTGATACCCGGGGTAAACCTACAATCTCCCATCCACTCATCAAGATTCCTCTTGAAGAGAGTCAATGAGGGACTCTGCCTAACCTGGACTGGGATTTTATTCCAGAGTGAAGGGAGCCTCTGGGTTATGAATCTGTCCCTCCAGCATGTCCTACTTATTTCAGTGCTGAGGTTCAAGTCTCTAGAGCGCGTAGCTCGATGGGATTTGGATTTTCTGAGGTGCAGCATGTTCATTAATTCCAGGTTGGACATGGATTTATACGTCAGGCACAGATCGCCTCTGAACAGGTGGTATGCCACTGAGTAGAGCTGGAGTTTCTTTAACCGGGCAGCATATGGCATCTGTTTGAGCCCTTTGATCCTCTTGGTGAGGTACTTTTGGAGTCTTTCCAGTTGCTGCAGGTGTCTGGTAAGGTACATCCCAAAAGGGGCATTGTACTCAATTATGGGCCTGATGAGGGATGAGAAAAGAGGCACAATGACCTCCCCTGATCTAGATGTGAATCCCTTCATGATTAGGCGGGCTATATAAAATGTTTTTCTAACCACTTTGGCCACGTGGTTGTCAAATGAGAGATTGCTATCAACTTGGGTCCCCAGGTCCCTAATTACTTCTTCTGTACTTAATGGATTACCACCTATATGGTAATTTGCGGGCACTTTGTTTTTGCCAAAGGGGATGACTATACACTTTTTGGCATTTAGCTTGAGGCCATGGCTCTGGCACCAGTTGTCTGTTTCTATGAGGCCCTTTTGGAGGATGCTTGTGTCAGCAGGAGAGTCGATTATGGCGCCCAGTTTGCAGTCATCTGCGAACTTGGTCAGCCACAGTCCTTCCGTGTTGGCCTGTACCTCTGAGAAATATATACCGAACAAGAGAGGTCCCAGGACTGAGCCTTGTGGGACACCACTTGTAACTGGTTTGGAGTCTGACATGGCTCCAGCAATTCTAACCATGTGGGTTCTGTCCTTGAGCCAGTTTGCATTCCATCTAGTGACATATGGGTTTATATTTAAGCTGGTGAGCTTATCTATAATGCCCGAGTGGGGTATTGTATCGAAGGCTTTTGCGAGGTCCAGGTAGGCTGTGTGGACCACCTTCCCCTCGTCAATGGCCTTGATGACTGTTTCAAAGAAATCAACCAGGTTTAAGAGGCAGGATCTGCCCTTAACAAAGCCGAACTGGGTAGGAATCCAGTGTCTGTAGGTCCCCAATATCTTTATTTATGAGGTCCATGATGATCCTTTCCATAGCTTTGCAGACCAAGCTAGTCAGGCTTATGGGGCGATAGTTTCCAGGATCCGTTGAGGCACCACCTTTATGGAGAGGGACCACTGTTGCTGTACGCCACTCTTTGGGCACATATCCTGTAGTAAGGCTGAGATTGAACAGTAGTTTTATGTTTGGGTTTAGCTCTTTTTGGAGTTCATGTAGGACGCAGCCCGGGACACCGTCTGGTCCCAATGATGCTGTGTTTTTTGCTTTGGAGAGGGCGGCTCTTACCGGAGCATCTGAGATGTCAGGGGGGCAGCACTCTGCTGGGATAGATATTTGCCCTTTTGGTGGGAAGGGGGGGAGAAGTTTGCGCTGAACCTGTCAGCTAGGATGTTGGCAATGTCTGTGGGTTCGGTGTATTTTTTGTCATTTTGGACTAATTCTGAGCATATCTGGGAATTACCACCCAGGTTCCTAACATAACTAAAGAAAGCCTTGTGATTATCCTTAGTGTCCTGTGCAATTTTTCTCTCGAAGCTGGCCTTAGACAATTTTATGAGTGCCCATAGTTTTTTGCTAATACTGATCAGTGATGCCTTCCCTTTTTGGGATTTTGCTCTATCATTTAGTAGCTTCCTCCTTCTATTGTATAGTTTGATTATGGCTGGGGTCCACCAGACAGGACGTCTGCCTTTGGAGGATTGGGTCTTGGCTTTATTTGGGATCGCATGATCCATGCATTCCTGAAGGTGTTCATAGAATGCGTTTATAAAGGATTCTGCGGTCTGGGCCGTATTTTCCACAGGCCCGGGGGCTTTGAAGGATTCCACCTCGGTTTTGAGGAGTGTGAAATTTGCTTTAGAGAAGTTTTTCACTGTGGTTTTCTGGGCAAGGGGTGGGGTCAGGATGTGAATATCCAGTGAGATTAGTTTATGGTCTGATCTTACCAGTGAGGGATACACTTCTGGTCTGGAGCATAGAGTCCCCATGTTGGTGATGATCAGGTCCAGTATGTTTTCCCCTCTTGTGGGAGTGGTAACAAGTTGTTCCATAGCATTTGAGTTTATAAATTCTAGGAACCTTTGGGCTAGGGTGTTGGAGCTAGAGTAATGCTCCCAGTCTATGTCTGGGTAGTTGAAGTCACCCAATATAATGGTGTTTGGAGAGACCTTCATATTTTCCAGTGCTCTCAGGAAGGCTGTGTGGGGTTCCTGGGTTTGGGAGGGTGGTCTGTAGCAGGCTATAAACTGGAAGGCAGTTTTACCCACTGTTAGTTGCAGATGGATAGTCTCTGATGCTTTGGGCTTTGCCACCAACATGGAGGTGTGGGTATCTTTGATGAATATTGATACTCCCCCTCCTTTTGTGGTTCAGTCCAAGTTTTGGGGCCGAAAAGCATGGTATGAGGTATAACCTGGTAGTGCTGGGGTGCTCTCGGGAGCCCTGAACCAGGTTTCTGTTACTGCACAGATATCGATGTTCTCCATGCTAAGGAGAGTTTCAAGTGCGTGTATCTTGAGGTTTAGACTTCTGGCATTGAGTAGCATTACTCTTAGTTTCTTATCCCTTGTGATACCTATGGAGGTGGGTTTGTCTTTTGAGCCTTGCCTAAAAAAGGCACTATGGGGGTAGCAAGAGCCTTTGCCATTATCCGAAAGCCCAGGGGTGACAGGTGCAAGCCGTCCCTAGCGAAGCATCATGACTTGTCGAGCATATCATCCCAAGCTGACAGGCATTGGATCCCCTTTGAATGACACCAGTACTTAAGCCAATTGTTGAAATTGATCATCTTGTCCTCATATTGTGGCATCATTCTTGGTGAGGGTAAGATGCTACTCAAGGTCAGGGTCATACCGGCCTGGGCTACATGCTCAGAGAGCTCCTCTTTGTCTCTTTTCATGTAGTCCAGGGAGGTACGTCTCAGGTCATTCACACCAGCATGGACAATGACTGAGTCATATTTGTACTTGCCTTGGAGTGACCTGAGTGCTTGTGTTATGTGGCGGATCCTAGCGCCCGACAGGCTGCTCACCATGACCCTCTCCTTGTTCAGCCTGGTGAGCGGAACGTCAGTGTGCCTGACAATAGAGTCACCTATTACAAGTGTATCAGGTGTGTTGTTTAGTCTTAAGGGCTGTGACTGTTTGGCACACTGGCTTTGTGAGATATGTGTTGCACGTGTTTGCTTTGGAGGTCTCTGCTGCTTAGGCAGATCTTTATTTAGAGCCTCCGAGTATGTTTTTGTGTGATTATGTGTTTGGTTTGCTGTCGTGGTAGGTCTATGTGAGACTGGAATTGTAGTGAGTGTGGTTTCCTTCTCCTCCTGACTGGTTATTCCAGTACTGAGTTGAGAGAGCTTAGCCTCCAGTTTAGCTATATGGTTGCATCTCTCACATGTGTTGGAATTTGTTGGGAGGAGGAGAGGGTTCTCTGTGTACATGAGGCAGTTGTAACATTGCCTCAAGATTCCCAGATTCACCAGCTGGACCGGAGAGGAGATTGACAACTGACCTTTGGACATGCTAGAATAATATTGGGAATTCCTTTATAATTGAAAACAAGGGCCAGTGGGGAGTGAGGGTGTAGTGCTTTTAATTTTTAGTGCTGACTTATATAATTGCTTTAGTGAGCAAGTGCCAGGTAACTTAAGTGCAATGTGTTGCAGGTAACTTAAATGCAAAAACGACAAACAGTAACTTTCTTTCAAGTGAAACAAGGAAATAAGTACAGTAAGCAATGCAGATATCACTAGTGATCCACAGAAGCACTGAGAAGCCGCGTATTAGGTGGAATTAGCGTTCCAGGGAAATAACAAGCAAACAAGCATATAAACAAAGCTAGATTCAGCAGGCCTGGATCTAGTCTATGCTACAGCAAACAAGGTGTACCAATTTCAGTAAGATACAGTTCAAATATTCAGGCACTATAAACCTTTAACCAGAAATTCCCAGCTCAGAAGGGCAGAGTCCAGCCCCTTCTCCTTCTATTCTTATTGGATCTTAATTCAGTTCTGTAAATTATTGCTTAATTGTACTGTGATGCTTTTCTCCCCGGCATCCCCTGAAAAAAGGCACTAGCCCAGTTCGACTATCCCGGTCAACAAATTTCAAATAAATAATCATGGTTTACAATCAAAATGGGTCTATATGAAGTTGAAGCTGATGGGTCTTTTGCCACCTTTAGGTATTAAAGCCACCACTTCTGTCTTCCAGGATGTTGGTGCTTCTCCTCCATTTAAAATACTTTCTTCACTCCTAGCTTCCAAACTTCTACAGGAATACCATCTGTGCCTGGTTACTTTCCTGTAGATTGGATATACATCACAATTTTTATGTCTTCTCCTCCCATCCTGTTAGTAATTGACCCTCATCTACCTCTAAACTTAGCATATTTAATTCTTCCATACACATTTCCATGTGCACTTTTTCTTGATTTCCACATTTCTCTGCTTTATACAGATTTTCATAACATTTCCAAGATATTTCTAATACCTCTACAGGATCTCTGGTTATTTTCCTTGCTATCGGCTACCTATATTTGGCAACAACCATTTCTACTTTCTGGTGTTTGAGCTGTTTGCTAAAAGTTTTTGTGCTCTGGTGGTGTTATGAAAAGCAGTTGCTTCACAGGAATCTTTCTAAATCCATGAACATTATCAATGTAGTCGCCTATTTTCTCTTTAGCACTGTGCAATTGCACCTCTTCTTGTTCTGTGAGATTCCCCCTATTCTGCAATATTCTATCCTTTGTCAGTCCCTCTAAATAATTCTTGTTACTTTTTAAGCTTATCTCTTTTTATTTTATTTCCATCCTATTTTTAAATTCCACTTTCATTTTATCCCACTCCCTATCTGTCTTTTCAGAAGAAATTTCTATCTTATCTAATAATTCCCAAATAATTTCCACTACCCATTACTTAAATTCCTCTCTCTTTAACAGATAGGTGGGGAAGCAATATTGTCTCATTTTTATTTTACATTTTTTATTTTAGTTATTATTGGCACCTGATCTGAAATATTTATTAGATGAGTACCAAAACTTTCAATTAGATGCACATGTTCCCATGAAATATAATTTCTGTCTAGCTTAGCCCAGTTTTTGTGTCTTCAAAAACTAATGAATTCACATCTTCCATACCAAATATTTTTATAAATTTCTTCAAAAAATCTACCCTCTTTTATTATACTTTCCCTTATAGGTCCCTCAGATATATCCTAATTTTTGCAAATCAAATTTTAGTCCCCACCAATAAGTAATATTCCCTGCTGAATCTGATTATTTCTCCCAGAATTGTAGCAGATTTAGGGGGAATATAAATAAATGTTAATGAAATCCTCCTCCCATATCTGCCATTATTATTTTTTCCCCTCTTCTATCACTGTTGGAGCTCATCTCACAATTAATGTAAGTACTTCCCTATTTTATCCCAGATATTCCACTGATTAACCATCCTGAAATCCTTTATTTTTATCACATTCACATGCTCATTTCTCCTGTAGCATGGCTATTTGCACTCTGCATTTTTTAATATAGTTCACTACTCTTTCCCTTTTTGTATATATGTTTGAGACCATTCACATTTAATGATATGCAAAATACCATTATGATAAGGACTTATTCCGGCATGTTATGTATAGTGGCGAAAGCCTGTTTTCAGCTTTTGTGTTACACGCATACACTAATGCTTGGCAGGTTGATCTTGCAGACAGTTGTGTCTTGCCATATCCATTTGAACATCACATCTTACAAAACTTTTTGTTTTAATGAAAATCATCAAACAAAAAAAGGACACCCAGAACAACCCTAAAACCAAACAGACAAAACTATGTACATCTTCAAATATTGAAGTTTAACCCTCCTAATAGGAACAATTATCCCAAACCGACAGTCCCACTGGCAGGCTTGGATTAACATTTAAGGAAGGTTATCCATGCTAAGACTCATGGTACAGCCTGCGCTTCTCCATCCACTAAGTGCTGTCTGTTTTTAGCTTATCTTTATTTCTCTCCCAAATGTAGAAAACAACTTGAATGCTTTCAGAAAATATAATATCCTAGAAGTTGAACAAAAGAAGTATTCTATTCTTATTGCCCCCTTATCAGATTGTCTCCACAGAAACATGAGAACCAGATACATAGTTGCCATTTACTACACATATAGGATATGGGACCAACATTTATGTGCTAGAGGGTAAATGTTTTTTATTTATTTACTTCCCCTTAATCCAATTATTTACTTATACAAAACTAAAAAAAAGCATATACATTTTTATTCTTTCATCCTCTCTTGTCCAGGCTTTCTTCTCTTTTTACATTGTGGTTACTACGTTTCTTACAACTGACAAGAAGAAAGAAAGAAGGAAAAAATAGGGGTACCTGTTTACTTTAGTATCCCTATTACACAAAAATAACTGAAAAAACTTTACTTAATGGTAACAGTTTGCATTTTGTTTTACTTACTGTCACTCACCTTGCATATTCAAATAAGACGATGAGGCTTGGGTGTTCGTTTAAGTAGTTTATTACATACAAACACTTCAGGATGGATAACTCTAGCATCAAACTTAAACAAACTAACTAATTGACTGACTGCTACATACATACATGCTTTCACTCCATCTGCTCACTCAAAATGGCTCTCTTGCTTGCACATGCTCAGTACTTACAGTATATGCACATGCCCATATACTGGAATGGCTCTTAAAGGTGTACACACATTCTGATCTACATCTTCCCTCTTTGACTGCTCTGTCATGCAATGAAAAAATGACAATTAGATGGACATGCAATATATATATATATATATATATATATATATATATATATATATATATATATAATAACAATCATATCCAGGGTGCCATGTATCTAGGATTAGGTCTTGAGATACGACCTGACCTCGTAATGTAATAATCAAAACTGGGTTTAGCAACAGGGACAGTCACTGGGGAATGTTCTGGTCAGGATTTTCAGGGATACTTTCAGGAACAGGAACAAACAATGAAATGTTCTCTGGAACAGGAATGCTGGAAAAATCACTCTGAGAATTAGAGTCTCCATTACAGACAGGATGCTATAACATTGGCTCAGATACCAGTAATAAATATTTCTGATTCCGCCTAAATTCCATCCCTTGCAATTCCATAATGTATGATCTCGGTTCTTCACACGCATGTTTCACAAGTCCAATCCAGTCAAATCCTTTTGAGGTCTGCATCCTCATTATCTCTCCTTCTTTTAACAAATTCAGAGGTTTGCTAGTTTTGTTGTAATAGGACTTTTGGGAAAAACGCTTCTTGAGAAGTTGAGCTTTTACTGCTTTTTTGTTTTTAGCACATGGAACCAACAAATTGTCACTGATTGGTAGTGTGGTTCTGGTTTGTATCGACATAAGTCTCTGAGCAGGTGAACCAAGTAAATTATCACGAGGAATGTTTTTGAGATTAAGTGAGTTTAGAAAAACATTATTGTCTTTGGATTTCTCTAACAGCTGTTTTGCACTTTGAACCTCACATTCAGCCAAACCATTTGATTGCGGGTATTCAGGACTACTATTAACATGAACAAAGACCCACGTTTCTGCAAATCTTTTGAACTGCTGACTTGTAAACTGTGCACCATTGTCAGAAATTACTTTGTAAGGACTACCATGGACAGAAAAATGTCTCTTTAACTTTGTAATGACAGCACTGGACGTGGGTCTACATCACATCACCTAAAACCTATCTAGCTGACTTTCATTTCACCGAGACCAAATCACCTAATTTCAAAATACTGAAAACTCATTTGACTGAATCTCATTTCACCGAACACTTACAATGCTAAATTTCAAAAGATTAAATGTTAAACCGTAATAGCCAGACAGAGGGACAGAGCTGGGAAAGACGTGCAGCAAGTAAGGGTGATAAAGGGTAGTGAGGGAAAGGTATTCACAAGAGAGGAGAGTGTGTTGAGTAGATGGAAAGAGTATTTTGAGAGGCTGATGAATGAAGAGAATGAGAGAGAGAGAAGGTTGGATGATGTGGGGATAGTGAATCAGGAAGTGAAACAGATTAGCAAGGAGGAAGTAAGGGCAGCTATGAAGAGGATGAAGAATGGAAAGGCTGTTGGTCCAGATGACATACCAATGGAAGCATGGAGGTGCTTAGGAGAAATGGCAGTGGAATTTCTAACTAGATTGTTTAATGAAATTTTGGAAAGTCAGAGGATGCCTGAGGAGTGGAGAAAAAAGTGTTTTTGTACCTATCTTTAAGATGTGCAGAGCTGCAGTAACTACAGAGGGATAAAATTGATCAGTCACAGCTTGAAGTTATGGGAAAGAGTAGTAGAAACTAGGTTAAGAAGGGAGGTGATGATTAATGATCAGCAGTATGGTTTCATGCCAGGAAAGAGAACTACAGATGCAATGTTTGCTCTGAGAGTGTTATTGGAGAAATACAGAGAAGGTCAGAAGGAGTTGCATTGTGTCTTTGTAGACTTGGAGAAAGCATATGACAGGGTGCCTAGAGAAGAGTTGTGGTATTGTATGAGGAAGTCGGGAGTGGCAGAGAAGTATGTAAGAGTAGTACAGGATATGTACAAGGGTAGTGTGACAGTGGTGAGGACTGCAGTGGGAGTGACAGATCCTTTTAAGGTGGAGGTGGGATTACATCAAGGATCAGCTCTGAGTCCTTTCTTATTTGCAGTGGTGATGGACAGGTTGACAGATGAGATCAGACAGGAGGCCCCGTGGACTATGATGTTTGCAGATGACATTGTGATCTGTAGTGAGAGTAGGAGTCAGGTTGAGGAGACTCTGGAGAGGTGGAGATATGCTCTAGAGAGCAGAGGAATGAAGGTCAGCAGGGCTAAGACAGAATATATGTGTGTAAATGAGAGGGAGGGTAGAGGAACGGTGAGGATGCAGGGAGTAGAGTTGGTAAAGGTGGACGAGTTTAAGTACTTGGGATCAACAGTTCAGAGTAATGGTGAATGTGGAAGAGAGGTGAAGAAGAGAGTACAGGCAGGGTGGAATGGGTGGAGAAGAGTGTCAGGAGTGATTTGTGACAGACGGGTACCAGTAAGAGTGAAAGGGAAGGTCTACAAGAGGGTAGTGAGACCAGCTATGTTATATGGGCTGGAGACAGTGGCATTGACAAAAAGGCAGGAGTCAGAGCTGGATGTGGCAGAGTTAAAGATGTTAAGATTTGCACTCGGTGTGACTAGGATGGATAGGATTAGGAATCAGTATATTAGAGGGTCAGCTCATGTTGGACAGTTTGGAGACACAGCAAGAGAGACGAGATTGCCTTGGTTTGGACATGTGCTGAGCAGGGATGATGGTTATATTGGGAAAAAGATGCTAAGGATGGAGCTGCCAGGTAAGAGGAAAAGAGGAAGGCCTAAGATAAGGTTTATGGACGTGGTGAGAGAGGACATGCAGGCGGTTGGTGTGACAGAGCAAGATGCAGAGAATAGGAAGAAATGGAAACAGATGATCCGCTGTGGCGACCCCTAACAGGAAAAGCCGAAAGAGGATGATGAAATGTTAAACCGTAAACACACATACTCAAAGCACTAATAACTACCTCTTTCCAGACCTTAAAAACTACTTACTTACCCTCTTAACAGAAACTGGACACTATAAAAACAAATTAAGTGGGGGGTTGTGCCCCTTCATAACTATATATACTAACTCCAGGATCGCACTACAGTGGGGAAAAGGGCATATACCTTTTACTTGCCTTACAGCACTCTACATGCTGCCACTATTCCTGGGAACGCACACAACATCCACCATATTACTTTAGATACTTCCCATAAAAATGCAGAGACATATCCACATTTAAAAACACTACAACACAATTTCTACATGACTGTCAATATTCTGACAGTCAGCGCTATAAGTTACAGAAATAATTTTTACCCCAAACAAGTCACAGGTGAATGGAAACTCACATCATGTCTATGGCTTACAATTCAGTGAAATGAGATTCAGTCAAATGAGTTTTCAGTATTTTGAAAATTAGGTGATTTGGTCTCCGTGAAATGAGAGTCAGTCAAATGGGTTTTAGGTGATGTGAAGTAGACCCCTGGATGTTAAGTTAGGAAGTAGGTCAATCTAAACCAATTTGAAAAAGAGTCTATTAACACCAAGTAATGTTGAACATTCCACTCAAAAATAACTGTAGCTACTGTTGACCAAGGCAGTATAGGAATCTGGCTTAACTGAAGTGGTTCTTTTTGTTGATGCAGTTTAGTACTATTACAGATAGAACAAGATGAGAGGGAACGTTCAATATCTTTTGACATAGAAGGCCAAAATACTAGTCCTCTTGCCCTTCTTTTGGTAAAGTTAGTTCATGGGTGGCCACAGTGCAAAATGTTAATATACTCTTCTTGCAAGGATTTTGGAACAAACACATTTGGACCTTTCATGATGATACCATTTTCCAACATAATCTCATCTCTGTAGGGAAACTACTGCTATACATCTACTGGTAAACAAGATCGCTTTGACGACTATTCTTGACTGATAAAGTGGTTGAGCTTCTAAAGAACTGGATCTGAAGCTGTGCGAGTTCTAAGCTCAACAAGAAGTGAGGAATAAAAATTTCTATTACATGACTTCAAAATCAGATTTCTCATTTTCATGCTGTTCAGTGATTTTTCTGGGCATTCGAGATAAAGTATCAGCAAGCTAAAGAAGTTTGCCTTTTGTATAAACAAGATTGAAATTGTACTTCTGCAATTTTAACATCTTGCATTGCAATCTCGCAGGAGCTGTGTGCATTGGCTTTTACAAAATAGTGATCAAAGGTTGGTGGTTAGTTTCGATCTGGATAGATCGGCCATAAATATAATCATGGAACTTGAAAAATGCAGAGACAATTGGCAAAAGCTCCTTTTCTATTTTTAGTATACTGCATCTTGGTTTAGGTTAGAGTTCTCGATGCATAGGCTACTGGTCTACCCTCTTGAGGAATGACTGCACCAAGACCCAACTTTGAAGCATCACAGGCAAGAGTGACTGGTTTGTGAACATCATAGTATCTTAAAGTGGGTGGAGTGGCAGTTTTCTGTTTCAGGACATCAAATGCTCTTTGGTGTTGTTCTGAACAGGAACATGTTACATCTTTGCGTATCAGCTCTCTTCGCAGTCCTGAAAGTTGACTCAAATCTGGAATGAACTTGCCTAAATTGTTGACCATGCCAAGAAAACGTTGTAAGGCTTGGACAGTTTCTGGAGCTGGCATCTCAAGAATTGCTGTTTGCTTGGATAGAGCTGGTCGTAAGCCTGAACTGGAAAACAAATGACCAACATAAGTTAACTTCTTTTAGCCTGAATTTACATTTCTGGGGATTCAGCTTAAGATTCATTTTCACAAGCACATTCTAGAACTTATACCACAATCCAAAAAAAAGGACCAGTAGAATCTTGTTCTTCTGTTGACTAAGCGTTATTTATTCCACAATAAAAATCTCTTAGCGCCTCGGCCACAATCAGCCTTTACAGAGTAAAATCTTTTCTTCTATGACTTCCCTCTTATATATTGACATCACATAATTACTTTCAATTAATTAATTACACTCAATTAATAAAACTCGACTAAAAATTTTTTAAAGATAAAACACTATTAAATGAAACTTCTTTTTTGGTACATAGTAAATATTACAAACCAGAAGAAAGAGTTATGAAGAGTTTCACAAAATTAGGAACCTTTCCTTGTGGAAAGTGTTCCATTTGTCAACATATAATAAAACTTTTGAGAAAATAAAAGGAAAAAAAATTGAGACACAAGGAACATTTACATGTACCAGTAAAGGGATTATTTATGTTAAGGGTGTTCATGCAACAAATATTATATAGGTGAAACTAAAAGAAGTTTAAGTGAGAGAATAAAAGAACACATTAGAGATATTAAGAAAAATAAAAGCATAAGTCCTATAGCAGAACACTTTAATAAAGTACATTCGGATGATATAATGAACTTGAAAGTAACAATTTTGGAGCAGGTTTTACAACAGTTTGGAAATGTAGAAATGTTAAAACATTTACTTAAAAAAAAGGAATCTATTTTCATCATTAAGTATAATACTTTACAACCTAATGGTTTGAACAAAGAATGTAATTGGCAAAGTTTCATTTAATAGTGTTTTATCTTTAAAAAATTTTTAGTCGAGTTTTATTAATTGAGTGTAATTAATTAATTGAAAGTAATTATGTGATGTTAATATATAAGAGGGAAGTCACAGAAGAAAAGATTTTACTCTGTAAAGGCTGATTGTGGCCGTGGCGCTAAGAGATTTTTATTGTGGAATAAATAACGTTTAGTCAACAGAAGAACAAGATTCTACTGGTCCTTTTTTTCGGATTGTGGTATAAGGAACTGTCTTTGTGGGTTTACATTCTAGAACTTTCCTGAGGTTTCTATCATGTTCAAGTTCACCACTGCTTCCTACAAGAATATCATCTACTATTATAGCACATGGATAGCCAGAAAACATTTGTTCCAGCACATGTTGAAATACTTCGCTGGCAGAATTTATTCCAAATAGCATTTTCAAAAATTTGTACTGAAATTGGTTAGCAATGAAGATTTTCGATTAATCAAAATTTGCCAAAATTAACTTTTTGCATCTAAGACAGAAAAAACAGTGGCATTTGGCATGAGGGCAGCAACTTTAACTGTTCGCATTGGATAATGGGGTTGTTTTAGTGCTTTGTTCAAATCTCTTGGATCAATAAATATTCTATTATCATCTGAGCTTTTGTTATGAGCTACTACCATGGAAGGTACCCATTCAGTTGGTTGTTCTAATGGACAAATTACTCCTAGCTGCACCATTCTGTCTAACTCAGCTTTAACTCTGTTCTTCATAGCGCTATCTATAGCCAAAAACTTGAAAGTATGATGGATAGAGGTAGTAGCTACATATTTGGCTAATGCATTAATCACATTCATTTTACTAATATCATATAAATGTTCCCTCACTCTATCCCTAAGGTGCCTATTAGTCTTGCCTGCATAGAATGAACAACATATAGTACGGTGAGCCATGTATATAATATATGTACTATCACAGCTGGAAGATATCTTAAAGCTGTATGTTTGTCCTGTAACTGGATGCCGAAATGTCCCACTTTCGTCAATAAACTGACAGAAATTAGAGCCTCCACAGGGATAAGTATGCCGTCCATTCTTTCCTTCAAATCTGGGGATAGAATCATAGGCCTTATACCTACATAACAGTCTCTTAACTGATTTCTTGTTTTTATATCTAAATCATGGTCTCTCACCTACAGTGCTTTTTATGTTTTCATTGGTGACTAAAATGTACCAGAGTTTACTAAGCACATCCTTTATATATTTCACATTATTAGTATAATATAACTTACATTTCACTTGATTTGTTCATAGGTTCATAGGTTCATAGGTTCATACTAGGCTATCTGCCCGAGGGCATTTATAAGCCTAGCCCATTGTTTTGTGGCTTACGCCACCCCTTTAGTATGGGGAACTATACCCATTATTTTGCTGTGCCTCTGTCGAGCAGTGACACTGAGGTAATTCCTGGGGTATATCTGCGATCTCCCATCCATTGGTCAAGATTTCTCTTGAACAAGGCCAGCGAGGTGCTCTGCCTCACATGTACCGGGATTTTGTTCCACAGCATAGGGAGTCTTTGGGTGATGAATCTATCCCTCCAGCACGTCCTATTAATAGCCGTGTCGAGGTTTAAGTCTCCTGCCCTTGTGGCTCTGATGGATCTAGATTTTTTGAGGTGAAGCATATTCATCGAATCTGGGTTTGACATGGCCTTGTATGTTAGGCAAAGGTCACCTCTGAGCAAGCGGTAAGCGACTGAATCTGTTACATTGAAGCTGTTTTTACTGCATTTAACTTAATATTGCACTTGGAATCCTTGTTTGTTACTATTTGACTGTATTTGTAGCAAATTCTTCTGTGTAAGCTGTAGTAGCTGATTCATAGCATTTATAAGTGTTTGCTGTACCTGTTTCTGCCTGTTTTGTGAAAAAAAAGAAAAAATATCTCTTGTTTTTCCTGCTTTACTAGTTTAGTCCAGTTTCAGAGTTGCTGATTCCTGGGCTTTGGTTGTAGTTCCTGTGTACTGTTTCCTTGCCTTATTTGGGGGAAGGGAAGCTACCTTGCTTACCAGTGGGAGTGGGAAGCATTGAGCTGCCTTTGTCCAGTTTTGTGAGGTTTCAGCCAGTAACTAGTAGTTTATTGGTCGTTTGGGCCAGTTTCTAGCTTTTTCCAGCCCCTGGTATAAACGCGCTAAACGTGCTAGCTGATTTAGAGCGATTTAGCTGAGCTGCCACTGTTGCACACTAGGGCAGTGCCAGTTAAGCAGGTTTAAACTATTCGGGCTACCTAAAGTCCACTCTTCAAATTTTCCCTTAAAACTACCTTCCTCGAACTATACTACTGATCAAATCAGCATATCCTATAACTAAAAGATCAACTCTACTTGACTCCAAGTAGACTATTCTCTATCTATTAAACGTAGCACTTGCTCCTAGAGTACTTATTAGCTTGATACGGCACTCTTGTCATAGATAGTACCCCAAAAGGCAACCCCCATTTCTCGGTCACCCACGTCCCCGGAATCTTTTTTAAAGTTTTCGTCTACCCTTCTAGCATGTCGAGGGATCAGTTGCTAGTGTCCTCTCCTGCTCAGCTGGTGAACCTGGGAATATTGAGGCAATGTTTCAATTGCCTCATGTACACAGACAACCCTTTCCTCCTCCCACAAAACACAAATACATGCGAGAGATGCAACTATACGGCCAAACTGGAGGCTGAGCTCTCTCAACATAGGACTGGCAAGACCAGTCAGGAGGAGAAGGTTACCACACACACTATAGACCCAGTCTCACATAGTACCATTACAACCTCAAATCATACACATAAACACACAAAGACATACTCGGAGGCTCTGATCAAAAATCTACCAAAACAGCAGAGGCCACCAAAGCAGACACCCAAACAACCACCACCTCAGAACACAACACCCAACACATAGACCTCACAGTCAGAGTGTCAAACAGTCACAGCCCTTAAGGCCAAACACAATGCCAGACACACTAGTCATTGGTGACTCCATAGTCAGACACACTGATGTCCCGCTCACCAGACTGAGTAAGGAGAAGGTCACAGTAAGCTGCCTGTCGGGCGCTAGAATCCGCCACATAACGCAAGCACTCAGGTCTCTCAACAGCAGGTACAAATATGACTCAGTCATTGTCCACGCTGGTGTAAACGACCTGAGATGTACCTCCTTGGACTACATGAAAAGAGACATTGAGGAGCTCTCTGATTATGTAGCCCAGGCAGGTATGACCCTGACCTTGAGCAGTATCCTACCTTCACCAAGAATGATGCCACAATACAGAGATAAGATGATCAGCTTTAACAATTGGCTTAAACACTGGTGTCCTTCAAAGGGATCCAGTATCTGTCTGCCTGGGATGACATGCTGGACAAGCCACGCTGCCAAGGGACGGCTTGCACCTGTCACCCCTGGGATTCGGATATTGGCAAAGGCTCTTGCCACCCCATAGTGCCTTTTTAGGCAAGGCTCAAATTCTAAACCTACCACCCTAGAACACAAAAAGGAAAAAACTAAGGGTAATGCTGCTCAATGCCAGAAGTCTAAATCTCAAAATGCACGCACTCGAGGCCCTTCTCAGTATGGAGAACATCGATGTCTGTGCTGTGACAGAAACCTGGTTCAAGGCTCCTGAGAGCACCCCAGCGCTATCAGGTTTTACCTCATATCATGCGTTCCGCCCCAAAATCCGGACAATACCAAGAAAGGAGGGGGTATCCATATTCATCAAGGACACCCACACCTCAAGACTGGTGGCAACGCACGATGCATCGGAGACCATCCAGGTGCAATTAACCATAGGCAAGACTGCTCTGCAAATTGTAGCATGTTACAGGCCACCCTCACAAACTCAGGAAACTCACATGGCCTTCCTGAAAACACTAGAGGGATAAATGTATCACCAAACACCATCATACTAGGTGACTTCAATTACCCTAATATAGACTGGGAACACTACTCAAGCCCAAACACCCTAGCCCAAAAGTTCCTGGAATTCATAAACTCAAATGCCATGGAACAACTAGTCACCATCCCACAAGCGGAGATAGCATACTTAATCTCATCATCACGAACATGGGAGCACAATGTTCAACACCGGAGTATACCCCTCACTGGTGAGATCAGATCACAAACTAATCTCGCTGGAGGTCCTCATCCCACCCCCACCTGAAATAAAAAAGACCACAGTAAAGAACTTCTCAAAAGCCGACTTCACACTTCTAAAGACTAGTGTGGTCTCCTTTCAGGCCCCCGAGCCGGCGGAAAACAATACTCAAGCCGCTGAATCACTTACAAATGCCTTCTACCAGCACCTGCAGGACTGCATGGATAAGGCAATCCCAAGCATGTAGTGATATGCGTGAATTAAGGAAAACTGTTGCACAACCATACTTTTCTAATCGGGGCATTAGGAATAGGAAGATACAGCCACCAAAGTAACGGTGTCGGAGCCGATCGGAGCCGACACCGATGCCTGTGCCACATGGGTGTCGGAACCGATCGGAGCCGACATCGAAGTGGTCAATACAGATTCGGCACCGATAGCCATCGGTGCCGAAGGCTTTGTCAAGCCAGAATCGGCTCCAGCCGGAGCCGATCTCGACTCAGTACGAGTCGGAGCCGAGGCCGCAGGCTTAGATACAGAAGCCTGGGCCTTGGAAGGTTTTGCTGATTTTGGTGGAGCCGACTTAGCCGGAGAGCCCTCCGGCTTAAGAAGGCCCCTAAGAATCAGCTTATTCCGTCTCTCCTGCAGGACTCTCTGGCTGAAGGAGTGACAAATAGCACAGGAGTCCTGCAGGTGAAGAGGGCCCAGACAATACAGGCAAGAAGTGTGACCGTCTGTCAGAGACATCTTCTGACAGCACGAGTCACACTTCTTAAAACCTGAGACCCTCTCTTTTGACATGGTGCTGAAAAACACACACACACACACCAGTCAAAATTAACTTAAATAAAATACCAAAAGGTATTCTATAAAAAACCAACACACACACACACCCTAACAGGGGGGGGATGGGATAGGGAAAAGATTGACTAACAAAAATTAAAGGAGACAGGGAATTTCTGTCAGAAAAGGTACAAAATAAACTTAAAAACTATCAATAAAAGGTTTTTTACTAAAAAGGGGCTTAAATCTCACAAAAGTGAACAACTTACCAGGAGCTGGTAAAAAGAAGACCTCCTAAGCGAAGCGGCAAACGAGATCTGGGTACTTACCGCCTTGCATCATGGGATATGGGGCTGCCTCGAGCTGGTAAAAGTGACTCTCGAGCTTAGCAAGTGCCGAGTCGGAGCCGAGGGATCGGCTCCGAACCCATCAAGCAAGAATGAAGGCGAGATTGACAACTTAACATCTTACATTTCACTTGATTTGTTCTCACTATCTTCCTATTCCTAATGCCCCTATTAGAAAAGTATGGTTGTGCAACAGTTTTCCTTAATTCACGCATATCACTACATGCTTGTGCAATATGTTCTTTATTATAACCTCCTTGAATAGTTTTCCTTAATTCATGCACATCACTACATGCTTGTGCAATATGTTCTTTATTATAACCTCCTTGAATAGTTTTCCTTAATTCATGCACATCACTACATGCTTGTGCAATATGTTCTTTATTATAACCTACTTGAATAGTTTTCCTTAATTCATGCACATCACTACATGCTTGTGCAATATGTTCTTTATTATAACCTCCTTGAATAAAATTCATACTAAGTCTACCTAATTCATTTTGAAACTCTACATTATAGAGATGTTACATATGAAATGTTATATAAAGGATTATCCAAAATATGGCATTTTTCCCAAATAGCCATAAACATGTTGGTGTAGCTATTGGCACAGGCTGTGCCCGTAGATATGCCATCCAACTGCAAATAATATTTATTGTTGAAAACAAATGCATTATAATTCAAGACTAATATGAGAAATTCAATAACCAGATCAATGGTTCAGAGTTTTTGGATGAGAACCATCCGGATCTGTATAATTTGGATCTGAGGATAACTCTATCCTTGGATCGGAGGCTTTCTCTGAAAGCTCTGGTCACACTGGATCTAGAGAGCTCCCAGAGAAGTAATCTGCCTGTCGGATCCAAGGTGCTGCATTCAACACCAAAGCTTTCAGAGCCATCTCTGCACCTCAGAGCACTGGACAGTTTGGCTCCAGTTTCCACCTTGGAGGTTTAACTTGAAAAGCAGTGCATCAACCCACCAAGCCATACAGCTAGTTAGATGGTTACAAGGTTTTGCCCTCAGAGTGGGGGGTTATAATTCAGAAGGTTGTCTTCCCAGATCCAACTTCCTCTCCTTCTCTGGGCCACTCTGCCTTGGAGGCTGTGTCAAGAGTATTTTCTGCCTCGACAGTTCTGACAGAGCCATCCTCCTTGGATCCTAAGTCTTCTAGCATGTTGTCTCTGTGCCCAGAGCCTCGTCATCTCTTTCCATGGGGACAGCCAGTACTAAAACCCCAGATTTCCTCCCAGGGAATTGTAATTTCCTCCTCTAATACCTCCCCAGAGCATCCCACTAAGGAGGTCCCTAAGAAGAGGACATACAGGAGGAAGCACATAGACTCCATGGAGTAGTCCATCACTGAAGACAGATTTTGATGAAGGCGAAGGGTCCCCATGGTCAACTCCTGAAATTGTGTTGTAAAAGTCCTTAAACAGAGAGGTGGCTGGATGCCCAGCAGCCCTAGGTTCAAGAAATGTGTCTTCCTGGAGGCCTTTGGTACTGGACCCTCTATCTCTTTGGTGATTCTGCCCACTGATGACCTCATTGAGTTGATCTCACAGGGTGCGTGGAAGGACCTAGACACCCTAGAACCTATTCCTTGAAGACCAGACAGGATAATGACACCACCAACAGGTACAGTTTTTGGGAAAGGGAGTACATATCGATGCCATGGTCCTTGCAGTGGTCACCAAGAAATAACGTGCTGAGGAAAGTTCCACTGTCCCCAACAGGGAGTTGCGGGCGATGGACATATTTGGGAATTTTTATTTCACAGAGTGAGGGGATGTAATTGTCTGTCATTGACTGGTTTATCAGGATGGAAACTGGGTAAGTAAGGACATCTGCTGACATTTTAATGCATTTGCCTTGTAGATTATCAATGGCTAAAGAGGTGGGTTTCAGGTTCTGAAGATATCTCTTAATGGTAGCCATTTGGCGAGGTACAAACTTAAAGAAGGAGAATTGTTTACAGTTTAGATTGGTAAGATGAAGGGAGAGTCAGGGGTATCTTTGCATAAGCTGTGTATTGTTTCGGCAAAGTTATTATCAAAATGAGTAGCAGTGCTATCATCAGTGCTGTCCGTGTCTGGTAGAGGTGTGGTAGTGTGACCAGGGTGTATTTATTGTGGTCCAAAACAGTTTGGAATTGTTTTGATATTTATGCTGAAGACTGGCATAACAGGATTTTTGTCTGATTTATTTATTTATTTATTTATTTTTAGCACGATCTGTAAGCTGTCTAAAAATCTGTATGCTGGTTTGTGTTTTACTACAGTGCCATTCTTTCCAGACTTTGTCTTTGTGACATAAGTTGTGAGGTTTGTTTGGCTGGCAAATGCCTCCACCTAGTGCCAAGGTCTTAAGTTTGGGCCAGTTGATAATATGGTCAGATGAGAGATGGTGTCCTTGTTAAATGAAGTAAGATCACATACTTGTTGGTATAGGATTGTTTTGTTTACATTGCTGTGGTGTTATACTATGCAAGTTGGAAGATGATCACTAATTATATCAGAGTCCACTGAGGTGCTTATATAGTTTGGTGAGAAGTGAGGATCCAGTCTAGTGTAGAATGTCTTTTACTACTTTTAATGAGTTTAGTGATTAGCTGAGTGAAACTGTAGCAATTTATAGAGTTTGTAAAGGAGTCTGAGTTTTAACTTTAGATCACTCAGAATAATGGTTTTGTGGAAGATATTGAGATTTGTCCAGCACAGAAAATCTTCTACACGTTGTCACCATTACCTGGAGGTATATATAAGGCAACTGTGCATATTGTTTTATGTTTGTTTTTAAAAGTGATATCAGTACTTCAGAATTACCAGATTTTGGGAGTGAATTAAATGGATGAAAAGTGAGGTCAAAAATGTTTCTTCTATAGATGATGGCTACACCCCCTCCCCTTTTATTTCTTCTGTCAAGCCATATGGATATTGTAACCAGAAAGCAGGATGTCTTTATCTTTCATTTCTTGTTTGAGCCACGATGTTCTTTATGTTTCACTGTTGCAGTCATCACATTTGGGTCATCCCGTCAGCCCGAATACCAGAGGCTTAGTATTTATGCGTCAGTTGCTGTTGCTCCAGGACTGACATCAGGTCATCAGTAGTATAAAAACAGGCAGCCGATGCCATTACATCAGTCTTTCTTGCCAAGGATCCTGAAGCAGAAGCAGTTCGCACAATTGCCGGTCAGCCACCACCTGAGTTTTTCATTCTTCTAAAGCTAAGTTCCCCATTGGGGATCCTTTTTTCTTGCTTCAACCGATGTCAGAAAATGTTAACAATTGTCTCACCTGTGGAAAGCAAATACCACACCCGAGACTATCATTCCTACTGTGTCACTTGCTTAGGTCCAGACCACAACATCCCCCGCTGTCACTTTTGCGCTTTGTTCAATGCCAGAACTATATGTCGTCGGGCCCTTATTGTAGCTAGATATTTTTGCTCTCAGTCCTTGACCTCCGATATGGCTTCAGTTAGCCATCCAACAACCGATCTTCTGAAAAAAACGTAAGGATAAAGACAGAGACAGACCACACGGGTCCAAAATTTGTGACAATGCTTTCATTAAGCTAGTTGTCAGTTCTCCTGTCCTCAGTGTGGTGCATTCGCAGACCCTGATGTCCACTTTTGTGGATTTGCAGGCCACTACTGAGACCCTTTTGTAATCCAGTATGCCGTGAGACTCTCCCTTGATTAAGGATCCTGCGGCTGTCTCTACCTTGGATGGGTCCAGAGATGCTGAGCAGGCACCGGCTTCCGAGGAAGTACTTTGCACTACTGATTCTCGACACAGACCGATGACTTCTTTCACTTCTACAGTTCTTTCAAAAACTACCAAGTTTCTAAGGCCCAGGGTACGAACCACATCCAAAAAAACAACAACTCGATCTCAGGCCCCTGCTTCCTTGCCTCAGTCTCAAATGCTTAAAATGGTGGAAGACCTTATAATGCTTATCAGGCTACCCCTTCCAAAAGAAAAAGAGACTTGTCCCCAGTAGTTTTATCTGAACAGGAGTCAGATGACTCTAATGCATCTGAATATGAAGATATGCAACCCCTCTCTGCTTATGAGGATTCTGATGCAGAGGAATCCATCCCTTCAGCCTCTCCACCCGAGGACTTTTCCTTTGGGGAAACCTGACATACTTTAAGGGAGCATTTCCAATGGGAATGTCAGGGCTACCCTCAGTTAAAAAAGATACTCAGGGAATTCTTAGATCTTCCACAGCACAGATCTCTGGCCATTCCTCCTGTCCTGGATGTTATGGATGATGTTTTTATGGAATCCAGTCTGACTCCTGACACCCTCCCTCCTGTTCCCATGAAACCTGACAGGTATTATAAAGTCCCTGACTCACAAATTTATTTTCAAAAATCCTACTGCTGACCCCGAGGTCATCTCTCAGGGACTTAAAGGAACCAAAACAACTTCAGCTAAGAATCCCACATCTTCAGATAGGGATTCCTGAGCATTAGACAGATGGGGTAAAAAAAGTATACACCTCTGCTACTCTTGCTATTAGAGCATTAAATTGTCAGTTCCATATGCTGAAATATCAGCAACATACCATGGAACTCCTCAAGCAAAAATTATCTTCTTTCCCTGCTTGTGCAGAAAATAAAGAGTTACAAGAGTTAATGCATTGTGCAAGTCAAGTAACTAAGCACACCTTACAATGTGGTTTTGATGCCCTAGAAGCATCTTGCAGGGCAGCAGTTACTGGTTCTGTACTTAGAATACACACTTGGCTTAAGGAACAGACCTTGCCAGACCATGTCAAATCCAAATTATTGGATGCACCCTTGCACAAAGACAACTTATTTGGCACCAAGGCAGAAGAGATCCTAAAAAGTGATGGAAGAAAAAGATAAATCTGTGCAGACAGTTAAAGACTTCCTATAGGTCCAGCCCCCAAGGTTCAGTAGGCATTGCCCCTTCAAGCACTGGTCCTTTCCTGCCCCCTCAGGTCAGCTCAGCCCAGACCCAGGGGAAGCAGGCCCCCCGACAACAGCCCCAGGGAATGCAGAGATCTAAGCAATGGAGTTCCTCCTCTTCAAAACCAGGGAGTGCAGTCACCCCCTTATGGTAAAAGTTCACAATGACTTTACACCTCCATCCCCTCCCTCTGCCCACCTGCACTTGCCCCTAGGAGGAAAACTCTCCTTCCATGCAAGCAACTGTGCCACCATTACCAACGACTGCTGGGTCCTCAGCATAGTGTCCCAGGGATACAGATTTTATTTTCACACTCTGCCAACCCCAAAAGGGTTCCCAGATCTTCCCCAAATCAGTGGGCAGAGTCCAAAAAGCAAGTCCTTTCCCTCCTCTCTATGTGGGCAACAGAGCATGTTCCTGCAGAACAGACAGGCCAAAGTTTCTACTCCAGACTCTTCCTGGTACCCAGAAAAGAGGGCACATGACACCCCATCCTCAACCTACCCATTCTAAACACCTTTCTGGTGATATCAAAATGCTCACCCTCCAGCAGCTTCTTCTTATGCTCTCCAAGGATGCTTGGTTAGCCAACCTAGACCTAAAAGAGGCCTAACTACAGATCCCAATCAGGGAATCATGCAGGAAATACCCATGTTTCAGACTAGGATCACTGCACTTTCAGTTCTCTGCACTTCCCTTTGGCTTATCCACTGCTCCCAGAGTTTTCACAAAATGTCTGGCTCCAGCCATTGCTTTTTGCAGGAAAAGACATATTCAAATTTACCCATGCTTGGATGACTGCCTGATTCAGGCAGACAGTCAGGAAAAGCTTCTAAAGCACCTGACCTTTGTAAAGGACCTACTGACCTCCCAGGGGTATACTATTACCGAAAAGAAATCAGAATTACTACCCACACAAAAAAATGTATTCCTGGGAGCAAGCCTGGACACAGCACCCCAGATGGCATTCCTTACACCAGAAAAACAAACCTACCTGACAACCTACTTCTGTCAACTAGCCACCAGGACCCAGTTATCCTCAAGGAAAATCCTGCAAGCTCTGGGGTTCATGGCTTCTTCCATTCTACTCATTCCATATGTCAGACTGCATATGAGGAAACTTCAGTGGTACCTAAAACGTCTTTGGTGTCAGCACTCTCAAGACCTGGAAACTCTTATACCAATGATACCTTGTCTAAGGAAAGTTTTTCTTTGGTGGGCAGCTGCATGCTACCACAACAAGAGGCTTCCCTTCTCACTACCCCATGCCACCCAGACCCTCACCACAGATGCATCAGACTATGCATGGGGTGCACACCTGGATGGCAGGTGCATTCAGGGCCAATGGAGCCCAAATCAAATACATTTGCACATCAACCAAAAAGAGATGTTAGCTGCTCAGCATGCCTTGACAGCTTTCAGACCCCTACTCTCCCCGGGGCATCTGCTGATCAAAACAGACAACACCACAGTGATGTGGTACATCAACAAGCAGGGAGGGACTCACGCTTATCTTCTGTGCAGGCTCGCCATGACCCTTTGGCATACGGCCACAACCATGCAACTACACATGTTAGCACAATTCCTGCCAGGCTCTCTTAACTCTCTGGCCGACAACCTAAGCAGAAACCTGTTATACCCGCATGAGTGGCAGCTAGACCAAAGAACCTTCACCCTTGTAACCCAGAAATGGGGCATCTCGAAGGTAGACCTCTTTGCCTCCCTCTCCGATCATCAGCTCAGGAAATTCTGCACCAGGGAACCTCACTGCAAGGCCTGGAAAGTGGATGCTCTATCCTTCCAGTGGGTAAACCTCTCAGTCTATGCATTTCCCCCTCTACCACTCATTTCAAAGGTACTGCTCAAAGTAAGGGAGGAAAAACCAAGGACAATCCTGATTGCCCCAGAGTGGTCATGCAGCACTGGTACCCACTGCTGCGCAGCCTATCACCCCTGCCACCATGGCATCTACCTTAGATCCCAACACGCCTGACCCAGAGGAATTGAGAATTTATGCATCCCCAATTGCAGACCCTCAATCTGGGAGCCTGGCTTATTCCCTGACCTCTCCTCAAGCTGCCAGTCTAAGCAAACAAGTTCTAGATGTTATATGTGAGGCCAGATACCCCAACACTAGAAAGTCTTATGGTGACAAGTGGGAAAGGTTTTTCACTTGGATCCAGGCTAAGGGAGCTGGAACGGCACAGCCCACCCTACTTCTCATCCTGGATTACCTGGCAGACCTACTACACAAGGGTCTATCCTTCTCTTCTATTAAAATTCATGCCTCTGCCACCTCTGCTCTTTTCAGCACAGAGCCACCTCTTTTCTCGCACCCTCTCATCAAACAGTTCCTAAGAGTGGCTAACAACTTGAGGCTACCTAGAAGAGCTCCTACCCCAGCTTGGGACCTAAACTTTGTGTTGGAAAACCTCACCCTGCCCCCTGAACCTGCAGCTTCAGCAGCGTTAAAATTTCTCATTTGGAAGACAGCTTTGCTTCTGGCCATCACTTCAGCTAGAAGAGTGTCAGAGCTGCAAGTACATATGGCTGTAGAGCCATTCATCATTTTCCATGCTGACATGGTCTCCCTCAGGACTAACCCATCCTTCATGCCAAAAGTTGTGTCCAGTGTGGCTCTCAACAAATCCATTCATTTGCCTGCCTTTTTCCCTAACCCACAAAACAAGGGGGAAAGGATTCTGCACTCTTTAGATGTGCACAGACAGCTCAGATTTTATCTAGACAGGACTAACTCTTTTAGAAAAACTGATCTATTGCTAGTCAGTTTTGCTGCAGGAGCAGAGGGCAAGGCCATATCCAAACAAACAATTTCCAAATGGATAGCACATTGCATCCATTTCTGCTACAAACAGCATGGAAAACCTTCCCCCAAGGGGGTCAGGACACATTCCACCAGAGCAACCTCCACCTCTGCAGCTTTCCTCAGAGGGGTCCTTACCAGGGACATCCTGGAGGCTGCAACATGGCCTTCTGTTCATACCTTCACCAAGCATTGCCACCTGCCTGTCTTCTCCATATCCAGGGCAGGCTTTTCCATCGCAGTCTTGCAGGGTATCCTAGCCAGCCCCCAGGCTTCTTGATTGCCTCCACCCTTTACTTCAGCTTTGGGAATCGACCCAAGTGTGACGACTGCAACAGTGGTCTGAAGAAGCGTATCTGGAGATACGCGAAAGCGCTCACTTCATTTTTCTAATAAATCGTTTTGTGGTCTGAAGAAGCGTATCTGGAGATACGCGAAAGCGCTCACTTCATTTTTCTAATAAATCGTTTTGCATCTATTTTAAAAACGTGGAGAGTCTGAAGTTTATGTTTTGCATTTGCAACAGTGAAACACTACGAACGTAGTACAGTTGTGTGCACTTACCGTAAATGTACATGTTCGAGTGTATTCACTGTTGCAGTCCTGGTTTCCCTCCCTCCTCCCCCCTTGTCTCTCTCTCTCTCTCCTTACAAAGAATTTTTGGTATTTACTTTCTACTGGTGGTCTTCTTCCACCATAACTTAGCTCCTTATTTGGGGCTTCTGACATTCAAGGCAAGAAAAACTGATGTAATGGCGTCAGCTGCCTGTTTTTATACCCCTGACGACCTGACGTCAATCCTGATGTGACAGCAACTGATGCAGGAATACTAAGCCTCTGGTATTCAGGCTGACTCAGGGCTACCCTGGCAGGGATAACCCAAATGTGATGACTGCAGCAGTGAATACACTCGAACATCTACATTTATGGTAAGTGTACACAACTGTACTTTTCAGTTACTGTTAGAAAGTAAGAGGAACAGAGAACAATACATCCATGTAGGTTACCCGATTGGTTACAAATGTCCTGTGCATTTATGTTTAAGAACAGTAAACTAGATACCCTATTAAGGGAGGTGAATGGAGAGAAGCTGGATAACTTTAGTGAGCTGATTATGTTTTGTGGTTCTTTCTCGTGGCCTGGATTAGGATGGATGGCATCACTAAGGTTCAGTGGTTTATGAAAGTGAAACTAAGTATAGCCATCTGAATTTATGCTAGTACACTGATTTTTTTGGAGAATGGGGTTGTAATTCAGGTATGTAATTTTAAAAAATTTGGACGGAGCAGTGGTGCAGTGGTAGCATTGTCACCTCACAGCAAGAGGTTCTCCAGTTCGATTCTTGGCTGGGATGCCTTCTGTGTGGAGTCTGCATGTCCTCCCTGTGTTCGTGTGGGTTTCCTCCAGGTACTCCGGTTTCCTCCCACATCACAAAGACATGCTTCTGGAGCATTTCTCCCCAGGCCTCCATTGAAAATTGGCTTTGTTCCAAGTCGGACTTTCCCGGTTAACAAATGTTAAATAAAAAAAAAATAAAATAAACAAGCCAGTGTCTGTCTAGTGAGAGATGTGTGGTGATACGATGGGATGATAGGGAGTGCAATTTTGTTGTGGATTGTTTCTGCTTGTGGGAGAACTAAAACTGGAAGTGGTGAGAAACAGGTTGTAAGGTGGCATAGTAGTGACAGGAAGAGAAATGAAGGTAATGTAAATATGTTAACTTTGTGACGGGCAATAGTAAGACAAGCAAGATGATAAAACATAAGCAAGCATTTCTGAACATTCCAAAATATTTTCTTGTATACTCAATGTGGTTTATACATCTATATAACATAATGAATAACAGTATTCTTTATAGTACACAGTTTACCTAAAACATCCATTATGGATTTCATTTTTCCCACGAGTATTTTTTTCTTCCTTTTGAAAAGAAGAGATTAGTAGCTTCTATCTGTATAACATGCATTTGATTTTATTATAGTTTTAAAATTCTAGATAATTCTCTCTAACAATAATTTCTTTCTCTATCTATGCCAGTATATACTCATAACCCTGTAAACAGCATGCACACTCTTTCTTTTTATGCTTCCATAATCATGATTTCCTTTGCATGTTGATGTTTTATACATTTCTTTATTTATTTATGTAACATTTGTTTATCAGGAAAGTACAACTTGGAATGAGACAATTTTCAGTGGAGGCCCAGGGAGAAATGCTCCAGGTGCGTGTCTTTGTAATGTAGGAGGAAACCGCAGCACCTGGAGGAAACCCACAGGAATGCAGGGAGAACATGCAGACTCCACAGGACCTTTTGCTGTGAGGTGATAGTGCAAACTGTTGCACCACTGCGCCAGGCAAAGGTAAACTCCTTTGAGCCAGAAATGGACCAGCAACCCAAGGATATACAGTCTTCCACTCTACTGTGGAATTGTACTGCAATAAAACCATTTCACTGTGACATGAACTTTCTGTTGCTGATTTCCTGCAAAAGAAAGCCTCAGATAGTAATATTTCATCTCTTCATATGATCATAGGAGGTTACTAGGCTATTGGACCTAGGGCCTTTACAAGCCTAGCCATGATGTACCCTTGTTCCTTTATAGATTGAGTTATATAGTCTATATTTACAAAGCAAATCTAAGGTTAGCACTGAATGCCCATGTCCAGCAGTGACATAGATAAGCTTTCTGGGGTAAATTTGCAGTTTCCCATCCAATTGTCCAAGTTACACTTAAACACAGTTTCTCAATGACTGTATTTAATGTGAATTAGGAGTTTGTTCCAGAGCAGTAGCAACCTCTGGGAGTTGTGTGTCTGTGCAGCATGTCCCCTTGATGTCACAGGCTAGGTTAAGATCCCTAGAGTGAGTGAGTCTTGTCCCATTTGATTTGTGGATGTGCAGATTTTCCCTTAAGGCAGGGTATGAGACTGCTCTGTAGGCCAGGCCTAAGTCACCTGTAAGCAGTCTTAGCAATGCAGAGTACAGTGACAGGGCCTTCAGTCTGTCTATATGTTAAAGGCCTTGAATTTTGTTAGTGAGAAACCTCTGAGGTGTCTCCAGCTGCTGCAGGTATTTGTTAAGATACATACAGAATGGAGCACTGTACTCAGTTATTGGTCTGATGAGGGATGAGTACAGGAAAGTTATAACCTTTTTAACTTTGGATGGTATGCCCTTACTTATGAGAACATATTCCCGTACCCATTTTTAGATTTATTTATTTCCAGTTTGATGACTGGGGAGGTCCACTGGGCTCAAGGAGCCCAATTTCAGTGGAGGCCCGAGGAGAAAAGCTCCATAAAACATAGTAATAGTTAAGCAAATAATGCATGTTATAAAGTTAAACATAAGTAAAGTAAAATAGCAACAAAGTATAATATACAATGCATATTTACATGTTTTATACATTAGAGAACAGTAGTACAGAGTCACTATTGTAATGGGGTTTTAAATCATCCGAGAATGGTATTAAAGTCACATTCGTAAGAAAACAGTAAGTAAGACTGATTTCCTATTGGGTAAGGTGGAAAGATACTTTATTTGAAATGATGTATGCATGTATTAGGCAGGCTTGGGTAGGTAGCATGCAATTGCATTTCCTGTTATTGGAGAGGTAGGAATGGAGCTGGGTTTTGAAGTGATCAGAGTTTTCAGAAATTGTTAGAGAAGGAGTAGGAGGGAGAGAGTTCCATTTTTTGGCTAAGGAAAAGGATAGGAGAAGCTGACCTGGGGGACGATTTGGTTTGTGTACAGAAATTAGATTTTGGTGGGCAGATCTTAGAGTTCTATGAGGGGTGTATAGTGGTGTTTTCACTGAATAAACTTGTTTGGAGCGTTTATGGGCCTGGAAGTTTTATTGGAGAGCAGCAGTATATACACCTTTGTTACAGCAGCCCCTCGTCGGTTGTGGATACTTTCTTCCTTATCATTTTATAGTGTTGGTGAGTTCCAGTTTCCAAGTGTATAGTGGTAAGATGTTTGTTAGTGCCGGGCACTTAGTAGGCTTAAAAATAAGCTTGTGGGCTGTAGTGAGTTGGAGGTAGTTCAGGTAGTTGGGAATTTCTAGCCATTGCAGCTGGTGGAGAGGTATGCAGTGGTGGGCAGGATTCCAGTTTAGAAGAGATAGAGGAAGATAAGTTGGTTAGTAGGGGGGCACCATACATCAGAGATGGTAGTAAGTAGGTAGTGGTGAGGGTCTGTCTTGTGGAAGGGGAGAGAAAGTGTGAGTTTCTGTACAGCATGTCAAGTTTCTGATGTGTTTTCTTAATATTTAGCTGAATATGGGTATTGAAGTTTAAGTGTTCATCAATAGTGACCCCCAAGAAATTTAGCAAAAGGAACAACTTCTATAGTGGAGTTAGCATGGCTGATAATACTGAAGGAGGTTTTGTCAAGAGGGTGAGATTTAGAGGGAGAGAATAGTAGAATTTTGGATTTGGTGGCATTTAGAGAGCGGTGGTTATAAAGCATCCAGTTCTCAGTAGTAGAAAAAGCAGTTTGAGTTTTTGTTTGGATTTTGGGGCGGTTAGGAGCAGAGCAAACTGGAGTTGAGTCGTCTGCATATTGAACGATCTTAGTGTCAGGAATGGCTGTGTGGAATTCACTAATAAAGATGTTAAAGAGCATTGGGCCGAGTATGGAACCCTGGGGAGCTCCGGTTGGGGTTGGAAGGAAGGTTGAGGTGCCAGTTTTCCATTTCATGGCCTGAGATCAGTCAGAGAGGTAGCTGCTGAACCAGGTAAGGGTGTTGTGTGAGAGATTAAGATTGGAAAGGTGGTTTAGGAGGTGGGAATGGGAGACTGTTTCAAAAGCCTTGGAGGGTCAAGGAGGACTGTGGATACAAGTTTTCCAGAGTCACGGGTGTGGTTTACTACATATAGGAATGAGAGAAGACCAGTTATTGTGCTGTGGCCAGGGCGGAATCCATGTTGAGTTGGGGTGAGGAGTTGGTTGTTTGTAAGGAAAGGCATGAGCTGGAGGTGGATGCATTTTTCGAGTATCTTTGAAATGGGTGAGAGAATGGCTATGGGCCAGAAGTTGGATATGCTATTATTTTTGCCCCCTTTGTGGAGGGGTAGGATGAAGGCTGCACGCCACAGTTTGGGGACATAAGATTCCAGTATGAATCTGTTAATGAGAATGCTAATGGGGATGATTTAGGAACATAAGATTCCTGTATGGATCTGTTAATGAGAATGCTAATGGGGATGGTGATGCCGTCTGCTGCGAGTTTTAGAAAGAGTGAGGGGATGTTGTCAGAGGCATTGGAGCAAGGCTTAAGCTTAGAGAGGAGTTTTTTAATATATCAGGTGGAAATGGGTTTGAGATGCAAGAGGGGAGAAGAGAGAGGGATAGATGGTTGTGGGGGTTTGAGTAGGGGGGAGGAGTTGTTGTTTGGGAAGGTCTTGGTGAGTTCTGCTATGGAGTTGATGAAGAAGGAGTTGAACAGAGTAGCTATTTCTGGGTCATATTTACTATTGTCAGGGCAAGGATTGTTTTTGGTACCAGGGTTGAGAAGAGAGTTGATAGAATTCCAGAACTGTTTGGGGTTTTTGGAGTAATTAGACTGGAGTTTGGTATAGTATGAATTTTTATCCTGTATAATACGTTTTCTGGCTAGGTTGCGGAGTTGTTTATATTTAAGAAGGGTGTCAGGGTGCTTATTGCAATGGTAAGTTTTCCAGGTCTTGTCCCTTTGTTGCATAAGTATTTTGGTGTCTTTAGTAAGCCAAGGGGCTGAATTGTTTTTTATACGTTTTGTTCTAGGAGGAGCTTGGGACTTAAGGGTGTCTAAGAACGTTGAGTTGAAGAATTCAACGGCATGGTCTAGAGGAAGAGTTTTAGATTGTCCCAGTTTATTAGTTTGAGAGAATTAGAGAAAGTTGTGGGGTAAAGTTTGTGAGGTTTTGTGTGTGGATATATTGGTGTTGGTGAGGAGAGGTAGGGGTTGCTCTATGGATGAAATCTGGCAAGTGGTCACTAATGGAGTCTGGTAAGGTGCCACTATGGGAGATTTTATTTGGGTGAGAGACTAGGATCCAGTCAGGTATGGAGCCTGGGGGGTTGTTTTTATTGGATCTGGTAATGGTCTTTGTAAGTTGACTAAAATTAAATAGGTTGATTGAGATGGTGGGATTATTGTTATTAATTTTGTTCCAATCAATGTTTGCATCTCCTAGGATGTATGTCTCAAGCTTAATATTGGTTGAGGCCCATAGTAGAATGTCTTCAAGTGTAGAAGTATTATTTCCTGGGGGGATGTAGAGGGCTATAACACAAATGCTTTTATAGTTATATATTTTGAGTATTCCTATGACTAGTTCGGTGTTGTTGAATTGAGGAATAGGGTTTTGGTAGGGAGTGAGGGAGAGTAGGCTAGAGCAGATTAAGGCTACTCCTCCCCCTTTTCTATTTAGGTGGTCATATCTGAGAGCTTGAAATCCAGGGGGAAGGACTTCCGAGTCGACAATATTGGGTTTTAGCCATGTCTCTGAGACAGATACTATGTCAGGAAGGGTATGGTATATGGTATATTTTTTCCTTGAGTTTTGTGGGATGTGTAACATAGGTTTAGATATTTGGCATTTTATTGGGGAGGGAAAAAGTTTTAACTTGATGTAGTGAAGAGGGTTTGGTGGAAGTAGAGAGGAGGATATGGTGTGAAAGTGGCATCTGGAGGGGTGAGGATGGGAGTTGGTGGAGATGGTGGGGAATAGGAAAGAAGGGGGTAGTTTGTGAGAGGAATAAGTGGTAGAGGGGTATAGAGGAATTAGAAGAAGCATGGTGAGGGAGAGGGATCTGAGACAGTAGTGGGGACATGGTGTGATTTAGATATATGTGAATGGTTAGAAGGTATGTGAGGGGGAGGAAGTAGGATTACAGGGGCTATGACATGGTAAGAGGGTGGAGTTAAGTAATGACTAAGGGACCTTATGGGTTGGAATGGGGGAGGGGGTGATTAAGTATTGGAGGAGGTGAAAGGGAGGGGATAATAATGAGGTGTAACAGGATTGGTTGATTGGATGGGAAGGGGATGTGAGGCTACAATAAGTGTAGGAGTAGTGGGGGTGTGTGGGAATTGGGGGCAGGGTAGGGGAGCGGAGTGAGCCCACAGGGCGAATGGAGCGGGAAGCACCACCATGGATGTTTTTCTGGTTGGAGCAGTCAGTCAGAGACAGGTTGGAGACTTACCAGTCTGACTGCAGAAATAGTAAAGCTCCTTCTGATAAGTTTAGCAGCTTACCAACAGGCAGAAGCTCATACACCATAGAAGTGGAGTGAGGTATGTTAAGACGTATTTTAAGAGCAGGGTTGGAGAGAAGTGAGGGCATAAAATGCACCATGGAAGCTACGGGGCAGGATTGTTTGAGGTGCTGGTGTCCCCTATATTATAGGCAGGAAAGCGTCAGTCAAAATTAAAACTCTTGGACTTTTCAATGTAATGGACAGCTCAATGTAATAGTCAGCAATTCTATTCAGTAGGAACATACATGTTGGCTTGCAATGGCCATTGGAGATTGAAAGGTGGTTGGATTCAACAGAATCGTCAGTTTGCCTGGAGGGTTTCAGAAGTCCCGTTTGTTGCACGCCCAGGGTAAGAAGTCAGAGTAGAGATTAGGGGCTGAAATAAGATATTAAAAGAAAAACATTGTAAAATACAGAAGCAATACAGTTGAAAACACAATTGATAGACTAGTAAGGTAAAATAACTGTAATTATCTGTCTTTACTACTTTGCAGCTTGTTAACAACAGCCTGGTAAACCGTCAGTGGGATATTCATGAGAACAGTCATTCAAGGTTCCTAAGAAACATGCAAGTGGTGTCTTAATGACCTCTTCCTGCTTGAGATAGTGGTAATAATTGCCTAGATGGATTGTAAGATGGGCAGTAGTAAGAAATACAGTGGAATGCTTGTCGGCAGCTACTGCACTCTGCTTCCTCTAACAGCTTTAGGATATTTGGCTCTGTTTATTTTAGCTTGTGATCACTACCAAATCCCCAAAATAGCCACTACTAGGAGATAGCATTTACATCTGCAACAAGTGGGTAAAATAGCAGCCAATTCTTAACACAGGAAGCAGTGATACACTAGAAAAAATCAAATATCTCAGATCCAACTGCCTATTTAATTATATTAAGTGTATTTAATGTACAGAGCAAACAGTATCTCGATAGACGGTATCAGCTTTAAACAAGGAAGCAGGCTTCCAGTAGTGTGTGCAGACTGCAGTTATGGAAATAAGAAGGTGGTTTCACTTTCTAAATGGGGATTTAAGTAATTTCTTAACACCAGGGGTATTCCGTAACTATTTCTAGCTAGTAACAAGCATTAGGATCAACACAAACCACAGAAGTCGCCAGTTTTACACAGTCAGTAGGTTACAAAACGTGGGAAACCTGCTTATTTTCCCAAGTATTCAAGCAGAAATATATCTAGGTTCTAAGCAACGCTTAATTATACTACATGCTTTGGTTCAGTAAGAAAGTGGATAGCACTGTGCCGCTTCTACTGTAAACAGATACTGTAGTGTTATGCGGCACTAAAACAAACAGTTGGACGGTTAGAGCACACGCATAATATTACTATCACCTTGAACAGTAAATCCAGCTGCTTCTACCATATGTTTATACAAGTAATAAATGCTAGCTTTACACAACATCAGGAGTCTGATTACAGCAAAATACAGCATGATCTGAAAGTGGTGCATCATATAATCTACCCTCCATCTGTGTCAAACTTACAGGAAAGAAAATGTAATCAATCTCATGATGTAACATTTCTCTGTGATATGGAAAGGGTCTTGTTATTATGTAACATTTCTCTGTGATATGGAAAGGGTCTTGTTATTATGTAACATTTCTCTGCGATATGGAAAGGGTCTTGTTATTATGTAACATTTCTCTGCGATATGGAAAGGGTCTTGTTATTATGTAACATTTCTCTGTGATATGGAAAGGGTCTTGTTATTATGTAACATTTCTCTGCGATATGGAAAGGGTCTTGTTATTATGTAACATTTCTCTGCGATATGGAAAGGGTCTTGTTATTATGTAACATTTCTCTGTGATATGGAAAGGGTCTTGTTATTATGTAACATTTCTCTGCGATATGGAAAGGGTCTTGTTATTATGTAACATTTCTCTGTGATATGGAAAGGGTCTTGTTATTATGTAACATTTCTCTGTGATATGGAAAGGGTCTTGTTATTATGTAACATTTCTCTGCGATATGGAAAGGGTCTTGTTATTATGTAACATTTCTCTGTGATATGGAAAGGGTCTTGTTATTATGTAACATTTCTCTGTGATATGGAAAGGGTCTTGTTATTATGTAACATTTCTCTGTGATATGGAAAGGGTCTTGTTATTATGTACCATTTCTCTGCGATATGCAAAGGGTCTTGTTATTATGTAACATTTCTCTGTGATATGGAAAGGGTCTTGTTATTATGTAACATTTCTCTGCGATATGGAAAGGGTCTTGTTATTATGTAACATTTCTCTGTGATATGGAAAGGGTCTTGTTATTATGTAACATTTCTCTGTGATATGGAAAGGGTCTTGTTATTATGTAACATTTCTCTGTGATATGGAAAGGGTCTTGTTATTATGTAACATTTCTCTGTGATATGGAAAGGGTCGTGTTTCCCCAGTAGTAAGTTATCTATGCTTCACTTATCTAAGTATCTGAGTTTATTTACTCAGTGTATATACATTAGGACCATATCCGTGTTTATAGGATCATAGGAAGTTACTAGGCTATTGCCCTGAGGCCCTTACAAGCCTAGCCAAGAATTTAGCCCATGTTCCAACAAGTCAGTAACCTGTGCCACTGTCCAGCAGGGACATAGGTGGAATCCCAGGGGTGTATCTTCTGTTCCCCATCCAGTTATCCAGGTTGTGCTTAAAAAGGTTTATGAGGTACTCATGCTTTACGTGGAGAGGGGGTCTATACTACAAAAGGGGGTGTCTCTGGGAACAAATCTGTCCTGCCAACAAGTCCTATTAATGTCACAGACCAGGTTACGGTTTCGCGTACGGGTTACTCGAGTGGAGCTTGACTTGAGGATATGCAGCAATCCCATCAGGATGGGGTCTGAGATTGCTTTGTATGCTTCTTAATGCAATTTTATCTTTGTAAATAAATGTCATTGTCTGCTATATTAGTGTATGCATTACTGAGGACTAAATGTTATTCTTGCATTACAAGTCCCATAGAACACATCTTCCTGATATTAATACAGTTTTTTTCTAAAACAGCACTGTATTCCAAGTTTTTTAATGTAGCAATACCTGAACATAGATCATTGCTAAAACTCCATATGATCTCGCTTTTTCATAAAACTTGCATTTAACAGCCTGATGTCTTCCAAATAATATCCACAGTGATCTAATGTTGAGCATAGTACAATTCTGTTTGGCACTCTTTCTGACTTTTATATAGAGCTCTGCTCAAGCTCCCAGCAGATAGGGTCGATATTATAACATCAAAATTTCACAATTTCGAATGTTCTAATATCGACCCCTATTCAATGAATGCTGACAACATCGAACATGCAGAACAGCAAATTTTTTCCTAGGGAAAATATTTGCTGTCCCGAAACACATACTCACAACACAAGCACACCAAACAAACAGCAATCCATACACATACACCTAAAATCTTACAGCTAACCCTACACTAAACTGTACAGACACCAGTAACTATCCACTTACCCTAACCCAAACCCTAACCCTAAGTTCCATCACTATCGCACACTTACCTCACCCGTGCCCTAATCCTAACTCACCTAACCCGCCCTAACCCGCACGTCCACACAATCGCACACATACCTAACCTACGCCCTAACCCTAACTCACCTAACTCGCGCTCAATCGCACACTTACCTAAACCTGACCCGTAACTTTCCACCACAGCACTGAAAATAGCGAAATGACAGAAACGGACAAATTCTTTCCCTAGGAAAAAATTTGGTTTTCTGTCGTTTTGCTATTTTCAGTGTTCGCTGAATAGGGGTTGATATTCGAATATTTGAAATTGTGAAATTTTGATGTTCTAATATAGACCTCAGCAGTTAGTTGATCTGCTGTGGTGACCCCCGACGGGAGCAGCCGGAAGAAGAAGAAAAAGAAGTTAGTGTGTATAAAAGGTGCCCTTAAAATTTGGTCATAAGTTTCATAGGATGTAACCCTAATAGATTAGGCTACTGCAGCAGTTATTTTGTGTTCATCTTAAAGATCCAGACTCCACGTGATTGTACAACCAGAAAGGAAGAATCAAACAAAATAGTCTATTTTTAGGAATGTATTTAGAGCAACTGTACCACAGACATTTTTTACACTAAAAATTATATATATGAGTATATAAACTTACAACTGAAGTGACACTCATTTTATTGAAACTGGTATCATTACATTCTTCCACGTTTTGGGTCTCATTTCATTATCTAATAATTCATAAGAATTTTGCTTAGGAAACGTGTATTCATGTTCTACTGTATTATCATGTTCATTGCTTGATTGCTCTTAACATTTACACGTGTTTTCATTTTCCATTTCACCTTCTTCCTGAGTAGCAGAAACATAAACATTTACTGAATTAACACTGTTTGATACAGTTTTATCAGATGCAGTATTATCTTCAACTTATCAACATCAAATTTGGAGCTTTTTTCCTGGGGCCTTTGCTGAAAATGGACAAGTATTCATTCGGCCTATCCCAGTCAACAAATGTAAAATAAAATAAAATAAATAAGAAAAGTTCTTTTGTGATTCTATTTCTATAAAATGCTTTTTAGCCATCATAGAGTGTCCATTTTCACAACATTAATTACATTTTTAAGGCATTGCTATATCAAATGTCTGTCATTACCACAGTCATATCATTTTTTTCTGGGCTGTCTCTCATACTTGCAAATGCCTCTTTTACAATTATGATAATGTTTAGTAGGTACTGTCAACAGCCACCTAATTCAGATAGCTTAACCCACATTTCCCATACCCCCTTTCAAAGATCTTTCATCAAAAACTGTGTTGATTTGAAATGTAGCATTTGTCTTAAATATTCTTCATTCGTGACTGCAGTTCTGAAATTAATGGTTATTTTTTTTTAACTAAAATGTTGGTACCAGTAACAATATAATCATTTGTTGGCATACAGAGTCATTCATTATCAAACAGTTGCAGAAATTTATCAGATAAATGTCAAGCCCCAAAAAAATATTCAATTCCTATATTAGTGCTTTGATGTCTCTTGCTACAAAGCCAAGTGGAGCAGTAATAAAATCCTGTACACATACATGTCAATTTAATTCCCACTTCTGTTTTAATATATATAGTTGGCAGTTTCTTCAGTTTTGTGTTTTGTTTCACTTCCAACATATTGTAAAGTGGTAGAAAGAACTGCACCATTTGTCTGACGTCTGCTAAATGCCATCGTGGAGTCGCATTAATAGTTTTCTTCATGACTTCCTTTTTCTAGTTTAACCTCTAAATTGGTCTTGGTCACTTTTTGTGCATGTTCCAAGTCATTGAAATTAGATTCAGAATAATGTACAATGAGGTTTTCTGCACGTTTTTCAAGGGGAAGACTTTTTTATGGCATAAGATCAAGATAAAGCCATATCATCACTGGGTTTTTGTTCTGCATTCAAATTTGTAGTATATCATTTTCAAGACCTCCTGATTGTATAACTGTTACTTCAGTGACCTCTGACTATGGTACCTCCTTATCCACATTATCTATAAATCCATCAGGAAGTGCTGAAACAGCATTCGTAGCTGTTATCTCAGTTTTATCTTCCAAGTTCATAAACAAGATGTCATTGTTCTCCATAGCACTCTTTGCCTGCAGCAGCTCTCTGGCTGTGCCCACAGAAAAGGACGAAATGAAGATCGCCAATGCCAGGACCAAATTTCCCTTAGTATGGATACTACTGTGGGACTTATTAGGTCAAGAAGGTGTAAATAAATAAATGAAATAATTAAATTCTCCAATGGCATTCATAAATTCCTTTAATGTATCTTCTGATTTACTATACTCCATTCCATTAACAGAAATGTTTCAAATTATTCTTTGATTCTCAATTTATTCCTTTTGTTTATTCATTTGTATTGGTTAACTGGGGTAGAGCTCTGCTCTCATTGGAACCTTTTCCAATTCAACCCAGGAGAACTGTCCAGTTAAGTGACTGGTTCAGTGTCACACATTTAGGCCACTGGAACCTGGGGCAATTAAACACTTGACCACAGCAAGCAGCTTGATAACAAATCAAAGCTTTAATCTTCTGTGTCAACTGCCAGATGTAACTTAAAAATATAACCATGGAACAACTACTTGTAAGAAAGAATAAATTAACTTTCTTTCCATGACCCATGTTCATTAAATACTGAATTTAAATCCTTATGCATATTGTGCAGTTCTCCAAATATTTTAATAATTATTCTTTCCTAGTGACACTTATTCTATTTGACAGTTTCAGTTATTATGTTTCACTTTTCTCTATGAAATGTTGTTGTTGTTTGTCTTTCGGCTTTTCCCGGTTAGGGGTCACCACAGCGGAACTCCGGTCCACTAATGATTGGCAGTTGTTTTTTTATGGTGTCGAGTTGCCAGACTGACGCCCAACCTTCAACGAAAGCCCGCCCATTCAACGCATGTATTTGGAATGCCCACTCGACTGCGGGGAGGACATGCAGACTCCACACAGTAGGCAGTCCCAACCCAAGCCAAGAATCGAATGGGAGAACCTCCTGCTGTGAGGCAACAACATTACCGCTGAACCACCGCAGAAGTACTGCTTTTCTCTATGAAATAAGAAGCATAATTTGTATTTATTTATTTAAAATGTGTTTACCAGGGTAGAGGTCTGATCATAAGTGGCGAATTTCACTCTCAGACCAGAAATACAGAAAAGTCGGAACTACATTTAGTGACAGATAGCAGCTGTATAAAGAAAATACACATCTGTGAAATACCATTATTAGGTAACAAAAAATTAATGAGTATATACAATTGTAATATACCCTAATTACAATAAATTAAGGCACACCTCATTTAGAAAGTGATGTGTCTGTGTGGTCTAAGTGGGAATGATAGGATATTTGAGTGGAATGAAGAATATAAGTAGTTGGGAGAATATGTCATGTTAAGCAAGCTATTATGTGAATGAGAAGTGAAGGGTGGTACAGTAGAATGTGTCATATGAAGGACAGTACGAGTGTTACTAGTAGGAGATGTAACTTAGCTCAGGTTAGGTAATACGACTACATGACAGGCAATGACATTTAGGTGCTGACAGGAAGTTGACATTTAGCTGAGTCCTATATTTTGGGTAGGATGAAGTGTCATATTTGTGGGGGAATGCTGTCCCAGATATTGGGACCTAGTACAGAGAAGCAGTGATCTATACACTGGAGTTTAGTTATCGGGGGCTGCATTATGAGGGCAGAGTGGTCATGGTTTCTGAGACTGTAAGAGGAAAGTTGTCTAATTAGTTTAGCTGCTGTGAACAAGGAGGCCTTATTAACTAGGAGCTTCAACAAGTTAGATTTCTAGGAGAAGGTCAGCCATTTATTGAACAGGGAGCCATTTTGATTTTCCAGTGTTTTACAGTGGTGTTCATTTTCAGAAGACTAGGTAATAAATCTACCTATTTCATTGGCTACTGTTTAAATTTGTTTAGAGTTTTTGACACTGAGGCTATGAGACAGAGGCCACCTTCATGTTGACAGAGTAGAATGCCTTTACCTATTGCTGTTTTGGTGGTTTTAATAAGAAAAGGGGAGATTTTATTGGCCCAAAATAGGAGAGAGGTAACACATTTCCTTGTGTAGTCAAGGTGGCAGGAGAAATTGACAGGGGTCAAGCCAAATTCCAAGGTACATAAAAGAGGTAGTAGTTTCTTTTGGAGTATTGTTCTGGTCAATGACATACACATACAAAGAGGTTTGTTTTTAAGATTCTATTTGGTGCCAAACACATAGTTTGGGTTTTATTGGGGATCCAGTGGGTTACTGCTAGGAAAACTGACTGTAGATCGTTCTGGTGGTTGGGTATGAAGTTCTTTGTTCAACACAGTACCATGTTCTCTGCATACAGTAGGAGGAGGAGATGAGGTAGGTCAAATGGAACTTTATTTATAAAAGTAGAAAACTTTAGAAAAACAAGTATAGAGCCTTGTGGTACTCTATTTGAAGGCTGACTGACTAGGAATTTGCAGTGGTAACTGGTGAAGGAGTTTTGAAACCAAGGTAAGGAATCAGAACTGTCTTGGCAGTTGGCTGAGAGGAGTAAGGAGCTATTAACGAGCTGTTTTCTGTGATGCAGTGTTACAAGGTTTGATTCCCTCAGCTTCCATTGCTTGTGTGACTCTGAGCAGGTCATTTAACCAGACTGCCCTCCCAGGCGGAGTCTGAAAAGGGTCGCTGGAGATCAGTGCTCTACCCTGGAAAACAAATGCAAATAAATAATAAATGCATAAATAAACTTATGCTATTAAGATTAGGTGATGGGGAAGACTTTGTGATCAGCAAGGTTGAAGGCTTTTGTAAGGTCAATGAAATGACACCAGTGAGTTGACCTCTGTACATAGCTAGTAGTAACTGATGGTCAGTTAGAGACTGCAGGACAATGAATGCACTCTGACCACATGAGAGCCAGAGTCCTTTACCAGAGAGGAGGTTGTAGCAAGTGGTGTATTGGGTGAGTTGCACATAGATAATTTTTTCAAGCAGTTTGCCAAGAGTTGAGAGGATGGAGATTGGACTGCTTTGTAACATTTTGTTGGGGATTACACTGCTTTGGGACTGGGCTGAAAATGCATGTTTTATTTATCCTTGCAAGTTCACTGACTATGCAAGATAATCGCACACATACCTAACCTGCGCCCTAAGCCTAACTCACCTGTCCCATGCCCAATCGCACACTTACCTAAACCAGACCCGTAACTTTCCACCACAGCACTGAAAATGGCAAAATGACAGAAACATACAACCAAATTCTTTCCCTAGGAAAAAATTTGGTTTTCTGTCGTTTCGCTATTTTCAGTGTTCGCTGAATAGGGGTTGATATCAGAACATTTGAAATTGTGAAATTTTGATGTTCTAATATAGACCTCAGCAGTTAGTTGATCTGCTGTGGCGACCCCTGACGGGAGCAGCTGAAAGAAGAAGAAAAAGAAGTTAGTGAACTCAACTACTTGTGACACCTTGTCACAGCTACTATCCACATATTTCAATTAATGTATATTTCTCTCTAATGCCATGTTTAATGCTAACTGTTGACCTAAAATCAATCACTGCACATCTCTGGGATGTTATGGTATCCCCAACCCTCCCCATACTTCTCTCTATTCATCCTCTAACTTAGTCATCCCATTTTAACATTTAACTGCTGCAGTTTATTATACAGAAACTATCCCATTAATTTTAACAGTGGCTTAGCTGATCCCACTGCTCTGCATCTACAGATAGTCTGCTTTAGTTACCAGCAGTTTTTTTTCTATACAGTAAATTACTCATGGTCACCAAACAACAGCTGCAGTCTTGGTTAGCATTGGTTTATTTGATCACACCCTCTTTTTTACATTTAATAGTTAAAAAACTGTCCATTCAATTTTAATTGCTTAGTTTTAAGTAACATATTCTACTTCTTTTACTGTTTTTAGTACCTTACTGATTGTTTTTGTAGACTGCCGACCAAGAGGGTCCAGGTCCACCCTGCTCCATTCATACTCACACTACTCCTCTACCCTATCCCCAATTCCCACCTACCCACCCCACTGCTCCTAAACTTATATCTCAGAGCACCACCTCTTCAAATTAGCCAGTCACAACCTATTTTCTCTTTACATGCACAGTCACTCCTACTCATTCCCTTCCTAAACACTTTCTACTGCTAATTACGCCTACTACTCTATCCCACTATTCCTCTCTAACCTAGCTTTCCCATTCTTATACATCCAACCACTAATGTTTTATAATAATATTTTAACTCAATATTAAAATCCTCCTAGATTACCCATACATACAACAACTTTTCTTCTGCACCATAATACCTTTTCCTACAACTTATTACTCTCCTAACCACTTACCAGTTTTCTTACCAGTTCTACCTCAAAAATGACTGTCTTCCATGTCTCCCTCCAGCCAATATTTACTTCTCTTTTCTCATATCTTCCTGCTTCTGGTTCTACTAACATATCTAAATTCACTTAACTCTACCATATTCATCTCTAAACCCTTTCCTGTAATAGTTTTCCAGTCAAGCCCAGCAGAGAGCTATAGGTTCATAGGTAGGTACTAGGCTATCTGCCCAAAGGCATTTATAAGCCTAGCCAGAATGTGTTGGCTTTCGCCACCCCCTTAGATTAGTTCCCTGTACCTCTGTCCAGAAGAGCCATTGAAGTGATCCCTGGGGTAAACTTTCTGTTTCCCATCCACTTGTCCAGGTTTCTCTTGAAGAGGGTTAGCGAGGAGCTCTGCCTAATGTAGATTGGAATCTTGTTCCAGAGCATGGGAAGTCTCTGGGACAGGAATCTATCCCGCCAGCATGTCCTATTTATTGTTCTGGTGAGGTTTAGATCCCTGGAGCGTGTGGCTGAAGGGGATATGGTTTTCTTTAGGTGGAGCATGTCCATCAATTCTGGGTTGGACATGACCTTGTATGTCAGGCAGAGATCACCTCTGAGTAGGCGGTATGCAACCAAGTACAGCTGGAGTTTCTTCAGTCGAGCTGCATAGGGCATCTGCTTGAGACCAGTGATCCGCTTGGTAAGGTACTTCTGTGGTCTTTCCAGTTGTTACAAGTGTCTTGTAATGTACATCCCAAATGGGGCATTGTACTCTATGATGGGTCTGATGAGTGATACATAGAGGGGCCCAATGACCTCTTTTGATCTGGATGCAAACCCTTTTGTGATTAGGTGGGCCACATAGAAGGATTTTCTAACCACTTTGGCAATGTGATTATCAAAGGAGAGGTTACTATCTACTTGGGTCCCCAGATCCCTTATTATGTCTTCCGTATTTAGGGGGCTACCACTATGTGGTAGTTTGTGGGTACTTTGTTTTTTTCCAAAGGGGATGACTATGCACTTTTTGGCATTTAGCTTGAGGCCATGGTTTTGACACCAGGTATCTGTCTCAGTGAGACCCTTTTGGAGGATGTCTGTGTCAGCCGGAGAGTCAATTATAGCCCCTAGTTTGCAGTTGTCTGCGAACTTGGTCAGCCATAGTCCTCCTGTGCTTGTCTGTACCTCTGAGAAGTATATGCCGAACAGGAGGGGTCCTAGGACTGAGCCCTGGGGAATGCCACTTGTAACCGGTTTAGAGTCAGACCTAGCTCCCACAACTCTTACCATGTGGGTTCTGCCCATGAGCCAGTTCAGTTGGTAACCCATCTCATAACATAGGGGTTTATGTTCAGGCTGGTGAGCTTGTCTATATTACCTGAGTGGAGAATGGTGTCAGAAGGCCTTTGCAAGGTCTAGGTAGGCTGTGTGGACCACCTTCCCTCATCTATAGCCTTGGTAACTTTCTCAAAGAAGTCCACCAGGTTTAGGAGGCATGATCTGCCCTTAACAAAGCCGAACTGGGTAGGGTCCAGTGTTTAGAGGTTTCCAATGTCTCTGTTAATGAGATCCATGATGATGCACTCCATAGCTTTGCAGACCAAGCTAGTCAGGCTTATAGGGCGATAGTTCTCAGGGTCGTTGTGGTTCCACCTTTGTGGAGTGGAATAACCGTTGCTGTGTGCCACTCTGTGGGCACATAGCCTGTGGAGAGTCTGAGTTTAAACAGTGTGTTTAGGTGAGGGATTAGTTCATCTTTGAGCTCATGTAGGATGCAGCCGAGACACCGTCCATTCCCATTGATGCTGTGTTTTTGGCTTTGGAGAGGGCTGTTTTAACCTGAGTGTCTGTGATTTCAGGGGCACTACATTCTTCTGGTATAGTTATGGGCCCTTTTGGGGGTGAGAGGGGGGTGAAGTTTGTACTGAACCTGTCTGCCAAGATGTTGGCTATATTGGTCAGTTCAGTGTATTTTGTGCCATTCTGCACTAACTCCGAGCAGATCTGAGAATTGCCACTTAGATTATTGACATAGCTAAAGAATGCCTTGTGGTTATCTTTGGAGTCCTTGGCAAATTTTCTTTTGAAGATAGCCTTGGATGATTTTATGAGGGAACATAGTTTCTTGATGATACTGATCAGGGATGTCTTCCCTTCTTGGGATTTTACACTTTTTTGTACTAGTTTCCTCCAGCTATTGTATAGCTTGTTTATGGCAGGGGTCCATCAGACTGGTTTCCTTTTCTTGGAGGAGTGAGTCTTGGTTTTGTTTGGGATAGCACAATCCATGCATTCTTGTAGGTGCCCATAGAGTGCATTAGTAAAGGATTTTGCAGCTTGGACAGTGTTATCCTTTAGCATGGGGGTTTGAAACTTCCCACCTTGGTCTTAAGTAACGTAAAGTTTGCTTTTGAAAAGTTTTTCACGGTGGTTTCTTTGACCGGGGGTGGTGGCGGAATGCGAATATCCAGAGTTATTAGTTTATGGTCAGATCTAAGCAGCGAGGGGTTGACCTCCGGTGTGGAACACCGGTCGCCCATGTTGGTGATGACCAGGTCCAATATGTTGTCACCTCTGGTGGGGATGTTGACCAGTTGATCCAGGGCGTTTGAGTTTATAAATTCTAGGAAATGTTGGGCAAGGGAGTTTGTACTTGAGTAGTTCTCCCAGTTAATATTTGGGTAATTGAAATCACCCAATATCAGGGTGTTTGGTAGGACCTTTATGTTTCCCAGTGTTTCCAGGAATTCGGAGTGGGGGTCCTGGGACATGGTGGGTAATCTGTAGCAAGCTATAATTTGAATAGCAGTTTTGCCCATTGTTATTTGCAAGCGGATGATCTCTGAAGCATCGTGCTGTGCCACTAACCAGGAGGTGTGGTTATCCTTGATGAATATGGATACTCCCCCGCATTTTGTATTTCAGTCCGGGTTTTTTGGCCGAAATGTATGGTATGAGTTGTAGCCTGGTAGTGCTGGGGTGCTCTCTGGAGCCTTAAACCAGGTGTCTGTTACTGCACATATATCGATTTTCTCCATACTGAGGAGTGCCTCGAGTGCATGCATTTTGAGGTTTAGACTTCTGGCATTGAGTAGCATTACCCTCAGTTTTTTGTTACTTGTGCTATTTATGGTGGTGGGTTTGTCTTTTGAGCCTTGCCTAAAAAGGCACTATGGGGGTGGTAAGAGCCTTGGCCAGTATTTGAAAGCCTAAGAGTGACAGGTGCAAGCCGTCTCTAGCGAAGCAGCATGGCTTTTCGAGCATGTCATCCCAGGCTGACAGACACTTGATCCCCTTTGAATGACAGCAGAAGCTTAGCTAATTGTTGAAATTTATATTTTTTTCTCTATACCGTGGTATCATTCTTGGTGCGGGCAGGATGCTGGTCAGGGTCATACCGGCCTAGGCTGTGTGATCAGAGAGCTCCTCCATGACTCTTTTCATGTCATCCAGGGAAGTATGGCTCAGGTCATTCACACCAACATGGACAATGACAGAGTCATATTTGTACTTGTTCTGGAGTGACCTGAGTGTTTGTGTTATGTGGCGGATCTTGGCACTCAACAGGCAGCTAACAGTAACCTTCTCCTTGTTCAGCCTAGTGAGTGGGACGTCAGTGTGCCTGACTATAGAGTCCCCTATTACTAGTGTGTTGGGTATGTTATTTTGCCTTAAGGGCTGTGATTGTGTGGCACACTGGTTTTGTGAAATATGTGTTTCATGGTTTGTGTTGGGGGGGGGGTGTGGAGGTTGCTTGGATGTCTGCTTTGGAGGTCTCTGTTGCTTCTGCAGATTTTTATTTACAGCCTCTGAGTATGTTTTCGTGTATTTATGTGTGTTTTGTGCCGGTGCTGATTTCATAGGTCTATGTGAGACTGGTGGTGTGATGCAAGTAATTCCCTTCTCCTCTTGACTGCCTGGTCCAGTCTTGGGTTGAGAGAGCTTAGCCTCCAGTTTGGCTGTATAATTGAATCTCTCGCATTTATTAGTGTTTGGTGGAAGGAGGAGAGGGTTGTCTGTGTACATGAGGCAATTGTAACATTGCCTCAAAATGCCCAGATTCACCAGTTGGACTGGAGAGTACACCTTAAACTGCCCTTTGGACATGCCTGGATAGGTACAGTGAACTGTTTTACTGATTGGCTGGTAAGGTCAAATAGAGAGCCTTGTCCTTCTCTACAGTAATATCACCCTAATCTATCAGTAACTTCACTACTCCTTCACAAATTAAAAATTCTCCCACTAAAAATAAAAATAACTCTCCCTATATTCAGTCTAAAAAGTCTACCTCTCCATTCTATTCTATATTACGAAGTCCAAACAAAACAAACCACCTTTACTCTACTCAACAAAATTCTCTACTCTACCCCTATGTGGTGACATATACCCTAACCCAGGTCCTACTTCCAATAACCTGCCTGCACTATCCAGCACCAGTAACTCCTATAAATCTCTACAAATTGTAATAGTAAACTCTAAAAGTATTCATAAGAAAACTACAAACCTACACACATGGATAGATCTCAACAAATCAAATATCTTAGCTGCTACAGAGGGTCTATATTATATAATCAAAGTTTCAAAACTTCAAACTCAGTATGTCAAATGACATATGAGCAAAGTTTGAAACATTGAATGTATAACAAAATATTAAAAACAAAAAAAAAACCTTACCTGAATGCTCTGCGCAGTGGGGGAAGCCCCCCTGCAACCCCCACACCCCCGCTACTTAAATATACCAACTCTGAGATCGCACTTTAGTGCAGAAAAGAGAAATTCTCCCATTCTGTGCCATACGGAGACGTTCTTTGTAACCTTTGAACTTTTGAAAGTTTGATCGTATGGTGTCGACCATATGACATTCAAACTTTCAATCGTTCGCTAATTTAATAGGGACCCACTACAGAGACTTGGCTAAAACCTAATATCAAAAGACTTCAAATTCCTTGACTCAGGCTTCAGTATGTTTAGGAATAATAAACTTCACAAAAAAGGAGGTGGTTTAGCTCTCCTTTTCCCAAACACATACGGTATAGTCCCATACATAGATATCATTCCCCACTTCTCTGATGCTGAAATCTTCATTTCCATCCTAAAAATAAATAAGTCAAAACAGCTGTGTATCATAGCTCTATACATTCCCCCCGGCAATAGCATACCAGTAGTGGAAGATGTACTGTTTTAGGTCTCTAATACAATCAAAAACAAAACCACCATTATGGGTGATGTCAATAACAAATGGTTAATTTTTGTTCTAAATTCCCAGCCTCATATATTAACCTATTTAATTTCACTCAGCTTATAAACGCTCCAACCGGTTTTATTTGGAACTCTTAACAATGGATCCATCCTACACTAGATTCTGGTTACAGATTTGACTAAAATGTCTTCATGCGGTACTCTCCCAAATGTCATCAGTGATCACCTCCTAGCATTTATTGTTAGAATAGCCCCCTACATTCATAAACACCACTACAAACAAGTAAGGAATCTAACCAGTTTTAACCCGTGCACATTCACTAATATATTAAAAAATATGAATTGGAGCAAAGTAAAATTTTTTCTTCCACATAAAGCACAGGATTATTTCAGTACCTCATTTTTAGAAACATTAAATAGCCTAGCACCTTTTTGAGTAAAAAGAGTGAAAACCAACCATGCCTCATGGCTAAACCTACTAAAGAACTTGTTCTAACCAGGGATAAAGCAAGGAAACAGTGGCAAAAAATAAAAATCTTTCAGACCAATTGCGATTCAAAAAGATGTGTGACCAAGTAAAATATGAGTAATAAATGACAAAAAACAGTATTGCATCAAACTTCAAAACAACCATAAACTGAATCCCCCATAATTCTGGTCATCTATAACATTTATTTATTCATTTATAATAAATAAAATCTATAACATCACTCTAACCCAGGAACAAAAAGCAACCCATCTCCACATCCAGACAAAACACCACAACAAATAGCCAGTCCATTTAACTAATGCTTCATAAGTTCTACAGCAGACACATCTACCTTTAGACAGTCTCACTCTAACACAAATTATTATGCTCTAAACAATTCAATCTCACCATCCCTACCCCTTCTACAATTTCACTTCATCTCAATAAACCAACCAACAACCCTTCACCTACATTCTCACTTAATCCCATTTCAACTTTTACAATAAAAAGGCTACTCCTTGATCTAAAAGCTAGCTCTAACTCAGCAGATAATTTACCCACAGAATATCTAAACTTGCCGCAGAAGCCATTGCCTACCCTATTAGTATACTAATTAACAGATCCATTTGAGTCATATGTCCCAAAAATTTGTTTAAAAGCTATTCTACCCCTTCACAAAGGCAGCAGCTCAGCCAATATCTCCAGCTATCGTCCTGTATAGCCATCCTGCCGCCTATCTCTAAGCTCCTTGAAAAGTATGCACACATGCAACTTCTTAACTTTATGCTAAACAACCAAATCCTTTCCCCTAGTCAACCTGGATTCAGGCCATCTCACAGTACCACGACCACCTTAATATTCTTCATGGACTCAGTCAACATAGCCCGAGACTCTGGCAAAATTGTCTCCACTCTATTTCTTGATTTATCAAAATCTTTTGATGCAGTCTTTCACTCACTCCTTCTAAATCAGCTCTCAAAACTGGTCTCTTACCTCCCCCTCTCTGCTGGTTTTCCAGCTACCTGTCAGACAGACAACAGGCAGTTAAATGGCAAAACTCCCTATCTACATATCTTCACACCTCTACTGCTGCTCCCCGAGGCTCAGTATTAGGACCACTCCGATTTAAAATGTTTATGATCAAGCTTCAGTCTTCCTTCAGTCATTGGTGCCTCATACAATATGCAAATGACTCTGTCATCATATGTTTGCTAACTCTACATCAGACCTACAACAAATCACTCAATCTACTTTCACATCCATTGAGATCTGGTTACACAATAACCACCTGTCTCTCAATCCTAGCAAAACCAAACTTACTTTATTTACCTCAAGAAAAATACCCCCATAAACAAAACTCAGCTCACCATACTTTCCATAGCAGTACTAGAATCAAAGTCGTTAGTCACATTAAACTATTAGGTGTAATAATAGAAGAAAACCTAAAATGTGACCTGCACATGCAACATATCATCAGTGAAGCACATCAAAAGCTAGGAATTTTCTACAGACACAAACATTTCCTTAGTCCTTCCCTAAACAAATACTTCTACTGCTTACCTACTTCCCTCATATGCTGCCCCTCTACTAACTAATCTGCTCGTCACCCTAAAATCTAAGCTGGAAACATGTTCTAACAAAATCGCCAGGTTTGTAACAAATGCCAGGCATTCTGCTCACCACTGCACATCTCTACACTCACTGGACTAGCTTGAACTCCCACACTATCACACCTACTTACAATTAGCTACAGGACATAAAATAATTTAGAGTCCCTCAGACTGTCCCGATCATAGTTCATTATTCTCACACTGTCTTCCCAAAAGGTGTCTCAGATCTGAGAATCAACATCTACTGCATGTTTGCAAGCCTAACATACCAGTAGGCCATTTCCTTTACTCGTGCATGGTAGCCAGAGCCTGGAATGCCCTTCCACTACCAATTAGAACTATACACTCTGATTCTTCCTTCAAAGCTTCGTTATAAGGTTACCTCTGTGCTGACTGGACATGTACCTGTACTACGCCTTCCAAGTCTGTAACCTGAAATCCGTTTTCTTCCTTTATTTGCTCATATTTGATAATATACCATCTATAAATTGTACACAGACTACTTAACTGCACCCGTGACAGAATCCCTACTCTGTAAGTTTGTATTAATTGTACCTTCTATACATTTTAACTCTCTGCTCTAACTGTTGTCAATATTTTCTATATGTATTTTTTGTGTGAATTTTAATATTGTTAATTTTCTGTTATATAAACAATATTCATGGAGCTTTTCTCCCTGGGCCTCCACTGAAAATGGGCTCTTCACATCCCAGTGGACTATCCCAGTAAACAAATACCAATAGATAAATTAAATAAATGCATTCATTCATTCATTTGATTTGCTATTCAGGGTAGATCATTGATACAGATGGATCAAACCCAGGATGTTTTGTATGTGAAGCACATGTGATAGCCACTAAACTATAGAACCTACAAAATAAACAGCCTTTGCAGGGCTTGAACTCAGGACCCCATCCACCATAGTCAAAGTACTTAACCACTAAGCCATTTGAGATTAACAGTTGAGATAATAATAATAGTTCCCATTTATTAATCAGATAGGCCTACTGGTCACATGGTTCCTTTTGGGCATGACCTGGGAGCATGCCTGTCAATCTCTTAGAACAAGAAATCTGGACAAAGTCATAAATAATGGGGGAGGGGCAAAGACTCAAAAATAGGGACAGTTTTGAATACTGCTCGTACAAACTTCAAAAGTTGATAGAAAAACAGTTTTTTGCAATTGCATAACTTTTTTTGAAGTGTATAAAGTCAGAAACTCTTATGTCTGCCATTATTTTCTGACTTCAGTTCATAATGACTTGCCAGAAAACCAAAATTTTATGAGATCAAAAATATCATGCAGAAATCTGGACATTCTGTGAAAATTTGGACAGTATGCCTAGGAGTAACATCTGGTGAAGTGACTTGCTGAAGGTAACACAGTAGGTATATGGGGGCTGAGGGAATCAAACCCTGTAGTGCAAGAATTAGAGCTCACAGCCTTAAGCCTGTGCACCATCTGCCAGATGAACCTATTTTGGTCTTAGCCCAGACAGATATAAATGGCAGTCAAATAAATTAACAAGAAGGATAATGAAGAGAAACAAAATGTGTGAAGATGGCAATGAATCGATAGCAGTAACGAGTGACAATAGGAACGGACAGAAAGAGTAAGGAGGTAGGAAGGAGAGAGTGAAATAGTGAAGGAGTACAGCACAAAGTGTAAAAAATAGCAAAAGTAACTTAAGGGGACACAGAAGTTAACTATATAGAATATATACAATGTAGAAGCGATGTCACTTATTAGTGCAGGGAAACAATGTGAGGAAGATATATATATCTGACGGGTGAAGGAGAAAGTGGGGGATTAGGTGATATGTCCTGAGGGAAAGCATTTGCAAACTGATTCAGATTTGAGATGATCTTTAAGCTGAGCAGGAATGAAGTATATGAGGTGAGGCCTTTTAAGATTAGTAGGGGGGGGATCCTAATGTTTTGGGCCTAGGGTTTGCAAGACTCCATCCTCTGACCCCTTCTCTTTAACATCTTCAGTCCAATATGCCGATGATTCAGCTTTTATTGCCTCCTTCAGTAATATTACTCACCTTACACAAGTAACCCAAACTGCCTTCTCATCCATTGAAACCTGGCTCAACAATGCACAACTTTTACTCAGCCCTAACAAAACCAAACTTATACTTTTTATAGCAAAAGCACACTCAACTGACTTCAAAATATATTCACTTAATAACACAGAAATAGAAGTGGTCCCACATACCAAAACTATTAGCGGTAACAATATGGAGGTCACAGGTAAGTTTGTCTATACATAATACCATTAAAAAACACACCATAAACTAGGAATGTTTTATCGGCACAAAAACATTATGGACTCAGCCACTAAAACAACACTGGTCTCTACTTACTTACTACCCTCTTTACTATATGGTGCCCCCATAGAAGCCAACCTTCAAACTCCACTAAAAATAAGCTTGAATCCTGTTATAATAAAATTGGTAAATTTGCAACAGGATTACCATTCTACAAACACCATCATACTGCTTTTAGATCCCTTAACTGGCATGAACTTCGCCAACATCTTAACTACCTACAACTGACAATGGCTCATAAAATTGTCTACATTTCTTAAAGCTGTCCTGCTATTTTATTTTATTTATTTTTAATTTAACATTTGTTAACCGGGAAAGTCCGACTTGGAACAAAGCCAATTTTCAGCTGAGGCCCGGGGAGAAAGGCTCCAGATTATAAACCAAACAAAACAGACGGACAATATTTATACTCCTACTTGGTAACCACATTATGGAATGCATTACCCTTTCCTTAAACCTCAAAAGGTTGAAATGAAATTTTGGTTCAGTTGATAAATGTTTATTAGTAAATGTTGGTGTTTGTACACCTGTTATCTTAAGGATCTATAAATTCAGTAATAACGTATTATATAACTTTTTATAGTGGTGCATTCAACCATTGTTTGTATATGTTGAAATTTACAACATATTTTATATGTCTTGTTGGATATTAGTAGTATATCAGAGTTAAAATGCTTTATTGGTTGCTACTTCCCTTGGTTTTAATGTTGTAGCATTTTAAATTGCTTATAGCTTTCTAGTATCTGGAAACTAAATAATTACAGATTTCAAATGTAAAAGTGTTTAATTGCTTTACAACTTCCATTTCTAGGCAAACGTCTGAGAGATAAGTATTTTTGACACAGAGGTTTCTAAATTTTAAGTTTCTGTTAGCCTGGGAACTGAAGTCAGAGGTGACAAAGAGTGATGTCATCCAGCTGACCCAGCAGTAATGTTTTGATATTAATTTGGAAACCCTCTCAGAGTCTGTGCATTTTGTATCTTGTCTTTGGACTTGAAAACATCCATTCAGCAATTTCCATCTGAATTTGCCTTGCTAATAGCAAGTAGTAGATTACATTAATCTCTCTTAGAGAAAGATTGGAGTATAGTAAGATTAGTTTAGATGTTTTCTGTATTTATGTGAGACTGTCCTGCAATGTTGTTTTAAAATATTTCCTGTGGTTCTGAACTCTGCTGTCACTGTGTTGCTTTATTGAATATTGTCTTGTTCTTTTATTATTTATTATTAAATATGTTTAAACCTTTTAATTGTGGCTAGTTTGTTTAGAGATATTTAGGATCTTAGAGTACTGGCATATGTATTTGGTAACACTGTGCAGGCCACTCCTAGTTAGCCTTAAAAGTCCTGGACACACTTACTGTTTGGATAATAGTAACATCACACAGTAGGATTGGTTACCCTTTGGTAAGGGCCTTATAGTAGCTGATAAGCAAGGGTGGTTGGTGGCAGTGAAAACTACCTTTTAGTCTGGGCAGAAGGGGGCATAGCTAGTAAACCGGTGCCAGCCTTCCCCAGGAGTGTCTGTGTGTTTGTATACAAATCAAATCTCAAAGTGTGTGTGTGTGTGTGTGTGTGTGTGTGTGTGTGTGTGTGTGTGTGTGTCAGCTACTTGGGCAGGGACACGAAGCACTGGTTGGACAGAGAGGGTGATGGAGGGTTTGGCTTGACCACTCAGCTCAGAACTTAATTCTATAGCTGTGCCAGTAGGGAGTCTTATTGGGGATCTAGAAAGAGAGGGAGAAACCAGCCCCAGACTGACTGTGATCTCTGTTTGCTCTTAAGGGAAATTGTACTTTACTGTGTGTGTACTTGTCATCCTCCCAATTTGCACGTCCCTCATTGGTGCTAGTGGTGAGGACTGAGGCTCCTTGACTACTGGGCCAGTGCAGGGGCATCACATATTAATTGTTTGGCAGTGGTGGGATAGCCACATCACATACTAATTTTGTGACAGTGGTGAGATAGCCACATCACATATTAATTGGTTTGTAGTGGCGTGGATATTGAATTCCTGTAGCCTGTGTACAGTGGTCACTGAAGGTGTTTGTACTCTTATTCATCCATGCAGTGAACTTTCAGAGTTCATATCACAATTGTTTTATTTTTTTTTGTTAGCTTCGTTAGGTAGAGCAGGCAAGCATGTCAGAAGAGGAGTATGGCAAGCTGACAAGGTGCCAGTTGGCTGAGATGTGCCAGGCTAAAGGACTGGTGCATACCAACCTGACTAAAGGACTGGTGCATGTCAGCCTGACTAAAGGACTGGTGCATACCAACCTGTCTAAAGGACTGGTGCATGCCAGCCTGACTAAAGGACTGGTGCATACCAACCTGACTAAAGGACTGGTGCATACCAACCTGACTAAAGGACTGGTGCATGCCAGCCTGACTAAAGGACTGGTGCATACCAACCTGACTAAAGGACTGGTGCATGCCAACCTGACTAAAGGACTGGTGCATACCAACCTGACTAAAGGACTGGTGCATGCCAGCCTGACTAAAGCAGACATGATTGCAGCTTTAGTCACAGCTGCATCACAGAATAGCAGTCAGGAGGGCAATCAGACTGGCCGTGGAGGTATAAAGTCTCAGAAAATGGACAGCTCAATCTTTCAGCAGAAGACTTAAAAATCCCTCTGGAGTTAGAGACTTGAGTTGGAGGCCAAGTGTTTGGAAATAGAAGCAGCAGAGAGACTGAGACATCTGGATGCTGAGGAGAAAGAGAGGCAGAGGCATCATGAAAAGGAGATGCTGACTCTTCGCCAGAGTCATGGAGGTAATGGGGAAGGGAGTAACTGAACCACAGAAGCAACAAAGGTCAGTACATTTCTTCCACAATTTACAGAGGGGGATCATTTTGATAGTTTCATTCATTGTGGCACACCTCATCACAAAAGGTTTCTCATCCAGAATAAAAGAGGTCATTGTTCTCCTCTACTCATTACTCATTAGACCCATTATAGAATACAACGCCCCTTTTGGTATGTACCTCACAAGACATCAACAACTGGAAAGGCCGCAGAAATACCTCACAAAGAGGATTATTGGCCTCAAACAGATGCCTTACGCAGACCGTCTCAAAAACTCCAGCTTTAGTCCATTGCATATTGCCTACTCAGAGGCTATCTCTGCCTAACATACAAAGCTATGTCAAACCCAGAGCTGTTGGACATGCTCCACTTAAAGAAATCCCAATCCCTCCGAGATACATGCTCTAGGGACCTAAACCTTGTCACCACAATAAACAGAACATGCTGGAGGGATAGATTCCTGTCCCAGAGACTTCCCATACTCTGGAACAGACTACCTATCTATGTCAAACAGAGCTCCTCATTAGCAATCTTCAAGAAAAATCTTGATGATTGGATGGGTAATAGGAATTTCACCCCGGGGATCACTTCTGTGGTTCTGCTTGACAGGGGCACAGGAAAATAATTTTCTTGGGTGGCGAAAGCCAGGGTAGCTTTTTGGCTAGGCTTGTATAGGCCCTAGGGCCAATAGCCTAGTACCTACCCATGAACCTATGAACCTATATGTTTGAGACAGTATGTAAACAGTATAATGTTGACAAAGGGTTCTGGGTACTTGTCCTGCCAACCTAACTCCATGGTAAAGCTGTAACTGTTTTTTCCAAACTGACACTGATTGTTTAAATTATAATGTACAGAATTGTTTGCTAGAATATTTTAAGTTAACACCTGAAGCTTATAGGAAAATGTTTTGAGAGCATAGACGCAAGGCAGATGAAAGTGTGTGTGAATAAGTTGCTGAACTAAGCATTTATTTTCTTAGGTGGGTGAGTGGATGTCAGGTCACCCCTTTTGAAGGGCTGACAGACCTTTTGCTGAGGGAACAAGCCCTTAACAGTTTACCTGAGGACATGAGAATCTGGTTAGCTGATAGAGAATGCAGTACTACAGATGACTTGGGGAAGAAGGGAGATCTATACCTGGCAAGCAGGGCATCACTGCACAGGTAAGGTTCACCCAGTGCTGCTCATGGGTCTAAGGGAACCCATGGGCAGCCCAGACTGCCCCAACAGAGTCCTCCAGTAGTAGGGAATGCCTCTAGTCCAGGTACATGTCCAGGACCTAGGGTTAAATGTTTTAAATGCAACCAGTGGGACCATGTAGCATATAGATGTCCATGGAAGCAAGGTGGAGAACAAAAGGTGGGAGAGCCAGTAAGTGGGAATGCCAAATGCCAACATTAGGTTGTCTTGAGGCAACAAGGGCACCAAAACACCACAAGAGGTTATATCCTATCTTAGTGAATGGCAAAGAGGCCATGGCTAAGAGAGACACAGCCTCTGACCTGACCATTGTGAACCCTGCAATGGTTACAGAGGAGTACTATTTGCTTGGGCAGTCTACTCCAGTCAGAGCTTTAGGAGGGACCCCATTCCAAATACCTTTGGCTAGGGTTCACCTTGACTGGGAGGCTGGCAAAGGAAGCAAGCCAAGTAGGTGCGTTTGAGGATATCCCTGCAGATATCCTGATAGGGAATGATTTTGATAATGCAGTACTGTGTGTGCATGCAGTTACACTCAGTCAGGCTTGGAGTCAAGCATGTGGGTATGGTAGCCTGGGGGAGACCCAGACAGACCACACACTTGTAGCCAGGACTGGTGAGGTGATTACTTCAGGGAGGAAGCTACGTGGTAACAGTGAGACTGAAGGTGAGCCACAGCTGCTTGTGGGTACTGACATTCCCTTGGACATAGTGGCTACAAGGACTGAGGTGAGTAGCAGTACCCAGGCTGACAGTAAGGCACAGCTGTCAGAGGATACCAAACTTCCTGTGGAAGTGGAGCTGGAAAGGGTTACAAAGAGAGAGTTGAGACAGGCTCAGCTCTCAGACCTTGCATTACAAGGCCTGAGAGAGGTAGCTAGTGAGGCACCTGATATTCAAGGGAAGGGGGAATCTGTATACTGGGACAAAGGGTTGCTGTATAGAGAGTAGACCCCCTGAGGGAGGGCTAGATGGTGAGAGAATACAGCAGTTCATAGCTTCATAGGTGTGTACTAGGCTAATTGCCTCGGAGTCTTTACAAGCCTAACCATAGGATTACCCTGGCATAGTGCCACCAGACCTTAGTTCCCAGTATCTCTGTTGAGTAGAACCACTGGAGTTATCCCCGGGGTGAATTTTCTGTTTCCCATCCACTCATCAAGAGTTTTCTTGAAGACAGTCAGCGGGGTGCTCTGCTTGACATGTATGGGAAGTCTATTCCATAGCATGGGCAGTCTTTGGATTATGAACCTGTCCCTCCAACATGTTCTTGTCAATTGTGGTACTGAGGTTGAGGTCTCAGAAGCGTGTGGTGTGGAGGGATTGGGATTTCTTTAGATGTAGCATTTCTAATAGAGCTGGGTCAGACATGGCTTTGTAAGTAAAGCAGAGATCACCTCTAAGTAGGCGATATGAGACAGAGAATAGTTGGAGTTTTTTGAGTCGGACCATATAGGACAAGTGTTTAAGGCCTAGGATCCTCTTTGCAAGGTACTTTTCTGGCCTATCGAGTTGTTGCAGGTGTCTAGTGAGGTACATGTCAAATGGGAGCATTGTACTCGATGATTGGCCTAATGAGGGAAGAGTAGAGGGAGACAATGACTTCTTTCTTCCTGGATGCAAAACCCTTAGTAATGAGATGTGCCACAGAGAAGGACTTTCTGACCACAGTGGCAATGTGGTGATCAAAACAGAGGTTGCTGTCAACCTGTGTTCCCTGATCTATTATAACGCCTTTTGTGTTCAGTGGACTACCATCAATGTGATAATTCATGGGAACTGGGTTTTTCCCAGAGGGGATGACGACACATTTTTGGCTGAGTTTAAGGCCATAGTTCTGACACCAGTCGTTGGTCTCAGTGAGGCCATTCTGTATGATGTCAACATCACTTGGGGAGTTAATAATAGCTCCCAACTTGCAATCATCTGCGAACTTTGTCAACCAGAGTCCCTTTGTGTTGGCCTGGACTTCAGAGAAGTACATACCAAACAGGAGAGGACCTAGGACCGAACCCTGTCAGACTCCACTCGTGACTTGTCAGCAGTCGGACTTGGAGTCAGCTATTTTCACACTGTGGTTTCTATCTGTGAGCCAGTTTGCAACCCATATAGTGATATAGGGGTTGATGCCTAGCTTTGTGAGTTTTTCTAGGATTCCTGAGTGGGGAATGGTATCAAAAGCCTTGGCCAGATCAAGGTAGGCTGTATGAGCCGCCATGCCTTCACCCACAGCTCTGGTGACTGACTCAAAGAAATCGACCAAGTTGAGCAGGCATGATCTACCCTTCACAAAACCAAACTGTGTGGGATCCAGAGTTTGGAGATTCCCTATATCCTTGTTTAGTAGGTCCATGATGATGCGTTCCATAGCTTTGCATATCAGGCTTGTCACACTCATGGGGCGATAGTTCCCAAGGTCTGTAGTTGCTCCTCCTTTGTGGAGAGGGATGACTGTGGCAGTGCACCATTTGGTAGGGACAAAGCCTGAGGTGAGCCTGTTCTTGAACAGGGCACACAGGTGAGGTGCCAGTCCACTCTGTTGTTCATGTAGAACACAGCCAGGGCTATTGTCAGGTCTCATAAAAGCTGTATTATTGGCCTTTGACAGTGCTGTTTTAACCTGTGCAGCAGGAATACTGTGTACCTACTTATGTAGGACATCAATGTGCCTCACTCACAGAAAGGCTTGGGGGACTTAGAAGCTTACAAACAGTCTTGGATACAGCAAATCTGTATCTGGACTAGACCAGTTACAGGAGAAGTGGGAAACAAGCTCAAATGCAGGCTTTTAAACCAGAAAAGTTGAAAGAGATGGAAAAACTGCTCAAATGGCCAATAACTACAGTTGGTAGTTCCCAGCGTCTACCATCTGGCACTTATATCCATAGTCCATGATATTCCCTTTGCAGGTCATATGGGCATAAAACATACAAAGAGATGTATTATGCAGAACTTCTATTGGCCTGAGATTTCCAGAGATGTAACAGGGTACTGCAGGACCTGTGAGCAGTACCAAAAGGTAGGCAAGGCAGGAGACAAGGTGAAAGCTCCTTTAATGCCTTTGCCTGTGATTGAGGAGCCATTTCAGAGGGTAGCTATGGATATTGTGGGACTTCTGAGTGCCCCAAGTTCAACAGGGAAAAAAATATATCCTAGTGGTAGCAGATTATGCTACAAGATATCCTGAGGCAGTGGCTCTGTACTCCATTGAGGCAGAAAAGGTGGCAAATGCTTTGTTAGATATTTTCGGCAGGGTAGGTTTCCCAAATGAAATACTGACTGACAGAGGTGCCAATTTCATATCAGACCTGCTGGCTTGTCAGTGGAAGTACTGTGGGGTGAAGAACCTAAAGACCACTCTCCTCCATCCCCAGACTAATTGTAGTTGTTGTATGGGCATAGGGAGAGGGGACCTCTAGATTAATTCAAGATGAGTGGGATGGTAAGCATGAATCCCACAAGAGTCTGTTGTGGCATATTTCGTAAACCTCAAGACAAGGCTCAGGGAACTCTACACTCAAGATGATGCTACAGGCATTTGCAGACCAGTTTAAGAGGGAGTGGGAGAAATATTTGCCCCATCTGTTGTTTGATTACAGACAGGTACCCCAGGAATCCACGGGTTTTTCACCCTTTGAGTTGTTGTATGGGCATAGGGTGAGGGGACCTCTAGATTTAATTCGAGATGAGTGGGAGGGTGAGCATGAATCCCACAAGAGTCTGTTGTGACATATTTCCTAAACCTCAGGACAAGGCTCAGGGAGCTCATGGGCTTGGCCGAGGAGAATCTGTCAGAAGCCCAACAGCAGACAAAAGGTCTGGTATGACAGGAATGCTGAAGCTAGAGAGTATGCTAGGGCAGCAGGTAAATGTTTTCATTCCTGTCAGAGACAGCAAGCTGCAGACAGGTTGGGATGGACCCTACAAGGTGGTAAGGAAGGTCAGTGATGTTAACTACATGGTAGAACTGCTAGGCAGGAGGCAGTGGCACAAATTCTACCATGTTAACATGAAACTGTACCACGATAGGGAGGCCCTTGTGCTGAGTATTTGCAGTGGGTTGCAGGAGGAGTCTGATGGGGATCTGATGACTGATCTCTTCAGTGAGGCTCAGACTGACACCTCAGTGGAAGTGGTAGCAATGTCCCAGCAGCTATCCCATACCCAGGTTTGAGAAGTCTGAGCAGTGTTACAGGAGTTTGGGGACATGTTCAGTGGGAAACCAGGGTGCACCCACCTGGTGCAGCACCATGTGGATACTGGATCCCAAAGGCCTATTAAGCAGGTCCCTTATAGGGTGCCTGAGAGAGTCAAACAGACTCTGAGGGATGAGATACAGGAAATGTTGGAACTAGGGGTAATTCAGAAGTCCAGCAGTCCATGTGCCTCTCCAGTGGCTGGTACAAAAGAAGGATGACAGCACCAAGTTCTGTGTGGACTACAGGAAATTAAATAGTCACACAGAGTTAGATGCTTACCCCATGCCTAGGACAGATGAAGCCCTAGAGCAGCTGGGTGGGGCTACGTATCTTACCACCACTGATCTTACCAAGGGTTACTGGCAGGTGCCCTTGACTCCCAGTGTTAGAGAGAGGTCAGCTTTTGTGACTCATTTGGCTTGTATGAGTTCACAAAGATGCCCTTGGGATGAAAAATGTCCCAGCAACTTTCCAGAGGCTTGTAGATCATATCCTAGCAGGAGCAGGAGATTTTACCCTTGCTTACCTAGATGATATTGCCATCTACAGCCATTCCTGGCAAGAGCATCTTCAGCATGTCATGGAGGTGCTGGGCAGACTACAGAGGGCAAGGGTGACCATCAAGCCCAGCAAATGTCAGGTCAGTATGGCAGAGGTCTCCTACCTGGGACATAGAGTGGGGAGTGGGGAGTGGTAAGATCAGGCTGGAACTTGCCAGTGTAGAAGCCATTCAGTCATGGCCTGCACCTGTTACCAAAAAACAGGTGAGGGCATTTTAGGGACATCAGGGTACTACAGAAAGTTCGACCCCAGTCATAGTACCATAGCTGCTCCCCTCACAGACCTGACAAGGAAAAACAGGTCAGATAAGGTTGTGTTGACCTCAGCATGTGAGCAGGCATTCCAGAAGCTTAAGGGAGCTTTGGGAGGACCCCCTGTGTTAGCCATTCCAGATTACAGCAAATAATTTGTTGTGCAGGTGGATGCTTCAAACCAAGGGGTGGGGACTGTACTTAGATTTCTTCAGAGGGAGAAGAGCACCCAGTGGTTTATCTCAGTTGTAGGCTCCAACCCAGGGATGAATGCTGTGCAGCTGTAGAACAGGAATATCTAGCCATAGTGTGGGCACTGCAGAAACTTCAGCCTTATCTGTATGGAAGGAAATTCACAGTGGTTACAGACCACACTCCCTTAACATGGCTACATTGAGCCAGATAGCAAATTACCAAGTTACTAAGGTGGAGCCTAGGGTTGCAAGCATATGATATGACAGTGCAGTACCACAGTGGGTTTAGCAATGCCAATGCAGATGGGCTATCAAGACAAGGAATGGGGTAAGGTATTCCCAGATAGGCTCAACCGTCTCAAGCAACATTTCTCAAGGGTCACTAGAAAAACTAGCTTGAGTTTTCGGGGGGGGGGGGGGTTGTGAGGCTGCCAGCCTAGCTAGCTGGAATTTTGTAAATAATTCTATGTAATTTGTGAATATTAATATGCTCCATAGACTTGTCTTACAAATATAAGAGAACTACGTGTTATGTGGATATTAAACTACTGGTGCAGAAGTGTGTGTTGAACTGTATTTTATGTACTGAGTTTCAAGAATGTAACTACAGTGTACCCTACTAGAATAGAACAGAAATGTGTATAAACTATATACCTGTGCAGATGTGTGTTTTAATGGTAGAAGTTGGAGCATACAGAGTTAACTTGCAAACTCTAAGAAAATATGTGAATTGTTTTATGATTGTGTTTATTTCAGCAAGAAGACAGGATATCTATAGCTAGAAGTTCTTTCTATTGTCTTGAAACAGAAGTAATTGCACATTTCAAATGTAAAAGTATTAAATTGTTTTACGGCTTCCAGTTCTAGGCAAACTTCTGAGAGATAAGTATTTCTGATACAGAGGTGCTAGATTTTAAGTTTCTGTTAGCCTGGGAACTGAAGGCAGAGGTGACAGAGTGATGTCATCCAGCTGACCCAGCAGTAATGTTTTGATATTAATTTGGAAACCCTCTCAGAGTCTGTGCATTTTGTATCTTGTCTTTGGACCTGAAAACATCCATTCTGCACTTGTCATCTGTATTTGCCTTGCTAATAGTAAGTACTAGATTACAGTAATCTATCTTAGAGATAGATAGGAATATACTAAGATTAGTTTAGATGTTTTCTGTATTTATGTGAGACTGTCCTGCAATGTTGTTTTAAAATATTTCCTGTGATTCTGAACTCCGTTGTCACTGTGTTGAGTTATTGAATATTGACTTGTTCTTTTATTATTTATTATTAAATATATTTAAACCCTTTAATTGTGGCTGGTTTGTTTAGAGATATTTAAGCTCTTAGAGTACTTGCATATGTATTTGGTAACACTGTGTAGGCCACTCCTAGATAGTCTTAAAAGTCATGGACACACCATTTGGATAATTGTAACATTACACAGTAGGATTGGTCACCCTTTAATAAGGGCCTTATAGTAGCTGATAAACAAGGGTGGTTGGTGGCAGTGAAAACTACCTTTTAGTCTGGGCAGAAGGGGGTATAGCTAGTAAACCTGTGCCAGCCATATCTCAAAGTGTGTGTGTGTGTGTGTGTGTGTGTGTGTGTGTGTGTGTGTGTGTGTGTGTGTGTATCGGCTACTTGGGCAGTTACACGAAACAGTGGTTGGACAGGGATGGTGCTGGAAGTTTTGGTTTGACCGCTCAGCTGAGATCTTAACCCTGTAGGTGTGCCAGTGGGGAGTCTTATTGGGGATCTGGAAAGAGAGGGAGAAACCAGCCCCAGACTGACTGTGATCTCTGTGTGCTCTTAAGGGATATTGTACTTTACTGTGTGTGTGTACTTGTCATCCTTCCAATGTGCAAGTCCTTCACTGGTGCTAGTGGTGAGGACTGAGGCTCCTTGACTACTGTGTCTGTACAGGGGCATTACAACTTCCATGAAAATTTGTAGGTATGTAGATACAATAATTAATGTATATATGTAAAATGTAACCATGTTAACTACGTGTACTAATCTTTCTTGCAAAATGTATGTGTATGGATCTGATTTGCATTTTATGCTGATTTTGTATGCCTTTTTTTTTTTTTTTTTTTTGCATTCTGCCGACTGCTATGTTAAAGTGAATTTCCCGTTTTGTATTATTTGTGGCATACTGTTTGCTCATTATTGTAAAAGTCATTTTTTGTCTTGTTTGTATTTGGAGCTTTTCTCCCCGGGCCTCCAGTGAAAATGGGTTTCCCACCCCATCAGACTTTCCAGATAACCAAATGTCAAATAAATAAATAGGATGGAGGTGTGGTTAGTGCAATGACCTCTGGTTCTGGGACACTGAAGAAGTGGACCAGAGTAGTTAAGACATCCTAGAGTGTAACTGGGTGGTCATCTGAATAGGTTGGAGGCAAAGGAAGGACATATATGTGGCATGATATTTCAGTTAGGCAGAGATTAAAAATATGTGGCATTGGGGTTGTGAGAAGTCCCTGCAGGGCTATATGAACCAAGGACTGAAGCCATCTGCTCCTGGTGCACTGTTGTTTTTTTTGTTATAGAAGAAGTTCTAAGTATTTTGCTTTGACTTGCTTGAAGAAAAATTAAGGAATGTAGAGAAGTTATTCTGGGGGATGGGGGGGTCAGTGTGAGTGTTTGAGAGGAAGGGTAGATTGGAGAATTCAGAGGGAGAGGATGTAGGTGGTGGTGGTGGTGTTGTTGTTGGTGAATTGTTTTGAGTCTATTTTTTCCAGAATTGATTTAATTTTCATATGTTGGCTTTTGTGCCATCATATTGCTTGCTTTATGAGGTTTCTGAGTTGGATATATTGTTGCCTAACATTGTGGGAGGGATTGCTTCTCCATTATTGTCATACATCATCTTTACGTTTTAAAAGGAATTTCAATCCAGGAGTTCGATGGTCTTTCTTTTTCCTCGGTAGTGTTTTGGGAAATTAAAGGGAAGAATGTGCCCTGCAGGAATCAGAATGTTCTGGTGACAGCATCTACAGCAAAGTTAAGGCTGTGTAGGCTTAATATGGAAGACCAGTATGGGTTGGAGAGGGCTTCTTTAATTTTTTTGATGTGTGAGTCTGTCTTGGTCTTGAATGAGATTAATTTGGGGGAGGGATTGTTTGTCGGCTTATGTATTGTGAAGCTCATTGTACAATGTTCCCTAACAACAGGCTGAATGATAGTGTTTTGAGGTTAGACTGGGACTGTGGATGATGATTAGATCTGTAAGGGAACGGTTGTGGTGATTGTTTTGAGGTTAGACTGGGACTGTGGATGATGATTAGATCTATAAGGGAACGGTTGTGAGTGATTGTTTTGAGGTTAGAGTGGGACGTTTATGATAATTAGATCTGTAAGGGAATGGTTGTGAGTGATTGTTTTGAGGTTAGACTGGGACGTTGATGATGATTAGATCTATAAGGGAATGGTTGTGGTGATTGTTTTGAGGTTAGACTGGGACGTTGATGATGATTAGATCTGTAAGGAACGGTTGTGATTGTTTTGAGGTTAGACTGGGACGTTGATGATAATTAGATCTGTAAGGGAACGGTTGTGAGTGATTGTTTTGAGGTTAGACTGGGACATTGATGATGATTAGATCTATAAGGGAACGGTTGTGGTGATTGTTTTAAGGTTAGACTGGGACAATGATGATGATTAGATCTATAAGGGAACGGTTGTGGTGATTGTTTTGAGGTTAGACTGGGACAATGATGATGATTAGATCTGTAAATGAACGGTTGTGGTGATTGTTTTGAGGTTAGACTGGGACAATGATGATGATTAGATCTATAAGGGAACGGTTGTGAGTGATTGTTTTGAGGTTAGACTGGGACGTTGATGATGATTAGATCTATAAGGGAACGGTTGTGAGTGATGAGGTTATGTCATTCATGTGGGTTGTTGCAGTAGTTGTTTAAACAACAAGGTTAATACCATAAACACATTTCTGCAATTAACAAGGTTGCTTCAACAAAAACAACATGGAATGAAAACAGCATTCATGTATTGTAGGAATGTATTTTGCAGATTAAACAGCTAATGGGCATTGATTAGTGTATGACTGTAAATCTGTAGATCTCCAAATTTGATATTTCAGTGTTGTAGTAAAATGAATGAAATAAAATGATGGTGTAATGTGCATAATCTGTACAGGCAGTGTAAACAGTTCTGATCTCTATATCTTATGTTTCATTCAACACAGAAAACCAAGCATTGAAACAGATCCTGTCCAAGTCAACATTGTGATATATGTCAGTGGTGAACGTACTGCTGACCCTACTTCTGCTATTTGGCAAGATGAGCAGGAGGCATTTTGCTACAGGCATTCTGAAGTCATGAACGACAGTCCTGTAAGTAATACAGTCTCCAGTCATGTACTTACTATCTACACAGAAGTACAACAAAGATCAGCAGATGAGTCTGACGAATCTTATGTCTGGCAAAGAAATGTTGGGAAGCTCACTAATGGTGAAAATAATGCAGAGACTTCTCATGTTACAGCGTGCACCAGCGATCAACCAGATGGCGACCTAAGACATTCAATGTTGCCACAAGGTTATGAAAATGGATGCAAAGTACTAGCTCAAAGATCTGTTAAATCGTGTGCACTGCATTTGCCTTCAAAAGAAAGAAAAACACCGCCAACTAATGAATCCAAGTCATCTTCAGTACACTTAACTCCTGTACGGTCAAAGAAAATACCCATATACCTGGCTAGCAGCAAAAAACAGGATTTACACCATCAGTTACAACTTAAACAGTCACGAAAAGCAGAAGAAAAACGCATTAACAGTTTGTGTACAAAAGAAACATTTCAGGGTGAAGAGGAAACGAGTACGAAACAAACGGAGTCCAAATGCGTATCAAAACATAAAGTACCTTTACAAATCCACAGGCAGCAAAAACTGACAGAACAGCAGCAGGATCTGCAATTATCAGAGAAAGTACTCAAGGTACTTTCACCACCTTTTCGAAAATCGAGTCCTTGTCAGATGATGTCAGAACTACTATGTGAGGAAGTCCATACAGATTCTGATTTACAGAGTCTGTCTGAAAATAACAGACCAATGTTGGACTTCGTTATTACAAAGCAAGTAACAGTTCAAGATAAAAACAATTCTCAAGAACTTGTGTCCAGTGGTGACCCTATCAAGAGGGCAGCCATTGATCCCACTGACCTTCAAGTATCAGCAATAGAACCCGAAGCAATACAATACAATCCTCAGGCACAAAAAAACACTGTTGTATACATTAATTTATCTGTTAAACGTGAAGAACTTGAACGTAATAATGGGAAGGTTATACTTTTTGTAAAGGCAGAAGATGTTTGTGTCCGAAGAGCAGCCTCTAATCAATCTGATAAATGTAACGGTTCCTCGAGCAAACGTAAACAGCCTAACAGGAAAAGGAAAAATATTTTAATTTTTGTGAAGTCTGATGGAATAAATGTCGAAAGGGTACCGGCTGATAAAATAGCAGAAGAACTCAGTGCTGTGAAATGTAGTAAACAGTCGCACACAGACATGGAAGCCTCCAATGGATATATTGAGTTCATTATTAAACGTGAAGATCTTGAATGCGAAAAGCAAGAGCTATCATTTTTGGTGAAGTCCAAAGGGATAAAGGTCGAAAAGGAGCCACTGATCATCAAGCATCATTCATAGGTGCCCTTGGAAAATATATATGAATCTAAGTCTCGTGTTCGTTCTTGCCTTGCCAGTGACCTTCCTCAGGCTGCCCCTCTCTCCACAAGGGCCATACCAGTCAATACTGGAGTGAATTTGTGGATAAGCATTCAGTCATCTAGTTTGTTTGTTTAAAGGAAGATAGTCATACTGCTTAGCATTCAGATTTTATTCCAGAAGTTTGGGAGGTGCTGGGTTTTAACTCTTCTCTCCACCCTGTCTACTTACCTGCTGGTGAAGATTTAGGTCCCTGATTTGAGCTTCACTGGAGAAACTGGCTTGCAGAAAAATAGGGGGTCTCTAATGGTGTGGTAAATGATACAGAGATCACCACTCAAAAATCTATAAGATGCTGAATAAAGAAATACCCAGGCAGGCAGCCCCCACAAAGACCAAAAACTGCCATTTCTTTTAACATTTAATTAATTGATTTTGCACCTTCATCTCTCTACTGGAGACTTCATCAGAATTAAAGCACATCCAACTGACATGAACTAAATAATCAAAAAAAAGACAAACATGATTTGGTGAACAATTAAAGATTTGAACCAAACAATAAAATATTAAAAAAACTCTCCATTAAATCAATAAATATGTTGTAAATAAAAAAATATATACAAAATACATAAATTAATATGCCATATAAAGTCAGTTGTGTAATGACCATCCATCCTTAGTTCCCACCCTTAAACTAAGAGTATTGAAGTACTAAAATTCCTACCTAAGGTTTTTAATATATTACATTGTTTTTACATTGTTACTTCCTTTATTTGACCTGCATTTAACACTGATATGGTTCTTTACATAATTAAATTTGTATGACATATTAATTTATTTGAATCAAACATATAGTAAAGTATTTCACTGTGGAAGAGGTTCACAGGTCAACAAAACTCAAATATAAAATATATGTAAAGATCAAACCAACCATGGCAGTAAAAATAACAATATGGAGCTTTATTCAGGTAAGCACTTTCATGCTCTTGAGGGCACTTCTTCAGACCAACTAAAACAACAGTTAAAATCAACTCTGTAAATAGTCACACAATCAGAACAATTAAAATCCCATGACTGAAGGTAATAAATTAAAATGAAATCATTTAAACAAATTACATGCCTTAAGAAATGGTCTTAAAGGGACTTTACCATTAAGACTAGGGAATCTAACAGATTTCAGTCCAATAATCCATTGAATTTCATGTGTGATATTTCTAAGATCTCCAAGACATTTACTCTCATATAAACATTCTAGCACCCTAAACCTGAACAAATGAGTAAGGCCGTTATCATGTGTATGTTTGGCCATGGCATTCCTTAAATTTGACTTCCTAATGGCTGTGGCATGTTCCCTAATTCTCTCTCTTAACATTCTATTCATCGTTCATACATAGAAAGAGGAACACAAGTCAAAACATGCTGTACAGACCGCATTCTGCGTCAAACAATCATCTCTAACCCTGATCATAAAATCTTGATCTGTGACAGGATGCTTAAAACAGGTAGCCATGTCTATCAAAGAGCAATAATTACAGTTCCCACAAGGTAACATGCCTATTTCTTTAACTCTTCCAATAACCATACTTCTGCCATAACATAATAGTCTCTTCAAGGACTTCTTATTCCTAAAAGAGGAATGTGCGTGATCACCTACAATCCCACTAATCCTGTCATCAGATATTAAAACAGACCAATTTTTTCTTTATGTTTCAAAGCAGATCTAGATTATTAGTATAATGTAAAGTAAAATTAACCCTTGATGTAATAGGGTTCATCCCCTGTGCTGTTACTGCTTCGACTACTTCCTGAGCAGTAAGGACAAGCACGTCCACTCCTCAGTTTCCTAGTACCAATGACCATGTCCCCCACTTCTCTATCTCTGTACCCCCTTTCATTGAATGCTTGTTGAAGCATATTTAGGTTTGATCCAAAAATAGTGCCAACATTGTTTAATCTAGAAATTCTCATTCCTTGTCCTCTTAAAACATTCCTGAAAACTTTAGAGGGATGCATACTATCTTTCCTCAAAGTTGTGCTAGTATGACAGGGTTTCCTATAAAGATGAAGGATGGAAATTAGCCCAAAATAGCCAATAAACTACTAATTCTGAGCTGAAGCCACTCCTTCAGGGACAGATAGGCTGCTCAAAGCTCCCCACTCTCACTGGTGAACAGAGAAACTTCCTTCCTATCCTAGTAAGGTATGGGCAACACAGAAACTACAATACAGCCCTGGACTCAGCAAACTCTGAAAACTGGACTCTACTAGCTTCAGAAAGGCAGGAAACAAGTATAAATATATTTTTTTTTTGTTTTTTTTTTCAAGAGGTTTAGGCAAATACAATAAAATAAGCACTTTAAAGCACAGTAAAACAGCTATCGCACTTGAGTGTGTAGCCTATAACAGTTAAACAGATGTTCTTCATCTCACATTGCTGCAGTCCTTACTTATGGGTAGTCCGCTGTCCTCGGTCGGCCCGAATACCAAAGTATTAGGCTGACGTCGGTCATGGGCGCTCAGATCTGACATCAGAGCATCAGGGTATAAAAGCGCATGACCGACGTCATATCCTCAGTCTTTTTTGCCGCATGGTCTGATGCAGAAGCAGCATTGCAAGTGCCGTTCGGCGTTCTGAAATTTTCGAATTCTGAGTTTCAGACCGAAACCAAGTTGGGCTAAGTACCCCGTTAGAATATTTTTGTTTTTTCTTGCCTCAGTTAATTCCGGATGTCAGAAAAAGTGAATAATTGTATTTCTTGTGGGAAACAGATACCGCATAGGGATTATCACTCTCTTTGCATTCCTTGTTTGGGACCGGACCACGACGTAGTCGGGTGTCGGTTTTGTGCTAGGTTTAATAAGCGCACTATAAAAAGAAGGTTAGCTTGTGCTAGGTTAGTCTTTGGTAAGCGGTGTAATTATAATATGCCGTCGGATCCTCCGACGCCCGCTTCCACGAAGAAGCGCAAAGACAAATCCTTGAAACCTAGACAGGTTGATTCGTCTGTTTTGGACGCCGGTCCTGCAGAAGCTACAGTAGAGCAGGTGGATCCGGCTGAAGTTTCTGTTGAGTCTCAGGGGGAAACTTTGATTTTGCAGGATGTGGCCTCCCAGGAGTCAGGTCAGGCTGAAGGGGCCTCTCAAGTTACTGTTCTCCCTTCTATGCCTAAGGTGGTTAGGCCTTCTGCTTCTATTTCTAAGGCTTCTTCTAAGGGCAGGTCTGTTTTGCCTTCCTCTGGTGTCCCTCCAGGTACTTCAGGGTCTGTGCCTAAAAAGCACATGCTTAAAATGGCAGAAGATTTGATTACTTTAATTAGAGGTTCTATGCCCCCTCCTGATAAGAGGCCCAGGGTGGAGCCGGAGTTGGAAAGTTTGGATCAGGCCTCAGATGACTCAGAGTCTTCTGCTGAAGATATTCTAGATTTTCCTCCTTATTCGGATTCTGATGCAGAGGATTCCACTCCTTCTGCTTCTCCTCCAGAGGATTTTTCATTTTCAGAAACTCTGCATTCCATGAGGGAGCATTTTAAGTGGGAAGGACAGGATTTCTCTGATTCACGGAAGAGGCTTAGGGAATTCTTGTTTTTACCACAGCATAGACCCTTGGCTATACCTCCTGTTTTGGATGTTGTTCAAGATGTTTTCTCGGAGGCTTCCCTTAATCCAGATTCTTTGCCTCCTGCCAGTTAAACCGGACAGATATTACAGGGTGCCTGAGGCTCATAAATATCTGTATAAGAGTCCTAGGGCGGACCCAGAAACTATTAGTCAGGGGCCTAAGGGTGTTAGAGCCTCTGTTGTAAAGAATCCGGTTCCTCTAGATAAGGAAGCTAGAGCTTTGGATAGATGGGGTAAGAAGGTGTATACCTCTTCTACTTTAGCAATGAGGGCTTTAAATTGCCAGTTTCATATGTTGAAGTATCAGAATTTCCTCCTTTCTCAGCTAAAATCTAAAGTGGATGCTTTGGCAGAGGGCATAGAGTGTAAAGAATTGCAGGATTTAGTACATGTCTCTGAACAGGTGGGTAAGCATTCTTTGCAATGTGGTTTTGATGCTGTACAGGCCTCTTCTAGGGTGGCTGCCACTGGTTCAGTTCTTCGTAGGCATGCCTGGCTTAAGGATCAGAATTTGTCCGAGCTTGTTAAAACTAGAATTCTGGATGCCCCTTTACAGTCTGAAGTTTTGTTTGGTCCCCCTGTGGAGTCGGTTTTGAAGAAAATGGAAGACAAGGCTAAGTCTATGCAGACTGTTAAAGATTTTTTGCAGGTGCAACCTCCAAAGTTTAGTAGAAATTGGCCTACTAAGGGGTGGACCTACCCTTCTTCTGATTCTCAATCTAGGGGTAGATCTAGAAGTGGCAGGGGCAGAGCTCACAGTACATTCAGGCCTAGAACTTGGAGTTCGCCTGCACAATCTGCAGGGGAGGGCAGGGGCCAGTCCTTTCGTAAGCAGGCCCAATGACCTGCATTTTCAGCTGCCAGATTCTTCTTGCCTGGCAGCTCCTTTGGGAGGAAAGTTAGCACTCTTCAAGCAAAGCTGGCTTTTAGTCACCCAGGACAAATGGGTATTGGACATTATAAACCGAGGCTACAAGTTTTATTTCCATACATTGCCTCCTTTCAAAGGCATGCCAGACGTTCCTCCTCGGCAAAGGATAGAGGCTCACAAGCAGATTTCTTTGCTTCTTCAAATAGGAGCTATACAGCCAGTTCCTCTGTCAGAAGTGGGACTAGGATTTTATTCTCGCCTGTTTCTAGTACCAAAGAAAGGGAACACGTGGAGACCAATTTTGGATTTATCTATCCTCAACACTTATCTGGACATTCCAAAGTTCAAAATGCTGACGTTACAACAGCTTTTACCTCTGTTGGGAAAAGATCACTGGATGGTAACTCTGGATCTCAAAGAGGCTTATCTTCATGTTCCTATCAGGCCCAGTTGCAGGAGGTACCTGCGTTTTCGGGCTGGAAATTTACATTATCAGTTCTCTGCATTGCCCTTTGGCTTATCTACTGCGCCCAGAGTGTTCACAAAGGTTCTGGCTCCAGTGATTGCCTTTTTCAGGTTAAGAGGAATACAGATTTATCCTTATTTGGACGATTGCCTGATTATTGCACAACACAAAGACGAACTTCTTCATCATCTACAGTATGTGATGGTAGTGTTAAGATGCCTAGGGTATTCTGTGAATGAAACAAAGTCCAGTCTAGTACCCTCTCAGGACATGTGCTTTCTGGGTGTGAGACTGAATACAGCTTCCCAGATGGCCTTTTTGACCCCGGACAAACAAAGAAGCCTTTCTCTTTATTTCCATCAAATGTCTCTACAGTCCAGGCTGACTGCAAGGACAGTCCTTCAAGCCTTGGGGTTCATGGCATCTTGTATTCTGGTGCTTTCCAATGCCAAACTGCATATGAGGAAGCTTCAATGGTATCTCAAAAATGTATGGACACAACACTGCCAAGATCTAGACACTGCCATTCCGATAATACCTTGCATTCAGAAAGAATTTTTGTGGTGGGCTCAGGAATGTCACCTAAACAAGGGACTCTCTGTGACCCGACCAGAGGCGAGTCAGATTCTAACGACAGATGCCTCGGACAAGGCTTGGGGAGCACACCTCAATGGAAAATGGGTGCAAGACACGTGGCCTGTCAGACTTCAACATTTGCATATCAACTTGAAGGAGATGTTAGCAGTTCAATTTGCATTGATGGCTTTCAGGGATTTACTTCACCCAGGACAGGTGTTGATTCAAACAGACAACACTACTGTCATGTGGTACATCAACAAGCAAGGGGGAACCCATTCGTACCCTCTTTGCAGGCAAGCGATGATTTTGTGGGAGACTGCTCTCAGTTTACACCTCAATCTTCAGGCAAGATTTCTACCAGGAGCACAGAATTCCTTAGCAGATGTGTTGAGCAGACAAATTGTGGATCCTCACGAGTGGAAACTGGATCCTCATGTGTTTCAAAAGTTGACAGTGTTATGGGGGACTCCAGACATAGATCTGTTCGCTTCTCCACTAAATTACCAGTTGCCAAAGTTTTGCACAAAAATGTTTCATCCCACAGCTTGGAAGGTGGATGCTCTATCATTCACTTGGAGCAATCTTCATGTCTATGCCTTTCCACCTCTGCCTCTCATTCCCAAGGTACTCCTGAAGGCCAGAATAGACAAGCCATCCATGATTCTGATAGTGCCGGATTGGCCTCGACAGCACTGGTACCCACTACTGAGGAGTTTAGTACGGGAGCCTCCATGGCCTCTGCCTTTGATTCCGCATCTTTTGTCTCAGGAGGGCAATCACTTCCTCAATGTCAAGATTTAGTCTCTGCATCTCACAGCCTGGCATATTCTGTTTTAGACCCTGGAGGGTCTCAGCTTCCACAGCAAGTTTTGAATGTTATTTTGGAGGCCAGAAGGCCTAGTACAAGGAAAGTTTACGCAGATAAATGGAGGAGATTTTTTCTTTGGAGCAAAGCGAAGGACTTTGATGTTTCCAAGCCTGATTTAAGTGTTTCTCTTCAATATCTTACTGAGTTATTGGACAAGGGTTTGTCTTTCTCCTCGATAAAGGTTCATGCTGCAACCATTTCTGCTCACTATGACTGTGACCCTCCTTTATTTTCCCATCCTTTGTTTAAGCAATTTCTTAGAGGGCAAAGAACATAAGACCCCACGTAGAGCTCCTACTCCTGCTTGGGATCTCAATTTTGTGTTGGAAAAACTTACTCTACAACCTTTTGAGCCTGCAGCTACTGCCGAGTTAAAGTATTTATCATGGAAGACTGCTTGTTTCTTGGCCATTACCTCTGCAAGAAGGGTTTCTGAATTACAGGCCCTTATGGCAGTGGAACCTTTCCTGATTTTTCATAAGGATAGGGTATCTTTGCGTACTAATCCTTCCTTTATGCCTAAAGTGGTTTCTAGTGTGGCCTTGAACCAAACTATTCATTTGCCTACTTTTTATGCAAACCCCAAAATAAAGGGGAGAAGATTTTGCATACTTTGGATATTCACAGACAGTTACGTTATTATTTGAGCAGAACCAAGGGGTTCAGGCAGTCTCAGCAGTTGTTTGTTTCTTTTGCTTTGGGTTCTCAGGGAAACCTGTTTCAAAACAAACTATTTCTAAATGGATTGGGTTTTGTATTTCTTTCTGTTATTCCCATCATGGTAAGGAGGTTCCGGCTGGAATCAGACCTCATTCCACTAGAGCTACTGCCACTTCTACTGCCTTTCTAAGGGGGGTAGCTACAAAAGATATTTTGGAAGCAGCCACTTGGAGTTCAGTACATACTTTTTCCAAGCATTACCACCTTCCTCTTTATTCTAAGTCTAGGGCTGGATTTGCCTCTGCAATATTACAGGGCATTTTAGCAGCCCCTAATGCTTTATGATTTTGCCATCCTCCCTTTACCTCTGCTTTGGGATTCTACCCATAAGTAAGGACTGCAGCAATGTGAGATGAAGAACATAGTACAGTTTTGTACCTACCATAAATGTAGATGTTCAAGATCCACATTGCTGCAGTCCAATTTATCCTCCCTCCTTCCCCTCTGTAGTTTGGCATGGTAATATGGTTTGGGTGATGGTTGTTGTTGGGCATGTTTTTGGGAGGTATCCTGTTTTTGGGCTGTGGCCTTTCTTTTTGGGCCTTCTGACATCTGGGGCAAGAAAAGACTGAGGATATGACGTCGGTCATGCGCTTTTATACCCTGACGCTCTGATGTCAGATCTGAGCGCCCATGACCGACGTCAGCCTAATACTTTGGTATTCGGGCCGACCGAGGACAGCGGACTACCCATAAGTAAGGACTGCAGCAATGTGGATCTTCGAACATCTACATTTATGGTAGGTACAAAACTGTACTTTTTTACTGCCATGGTTGGTTTATTCTTTACATATTAAACTGAAAACTGCCACGGGGACCTTGCTCCAGCCAATAATTGCGTAAACCAAACCAATGTCCTTAACGCAATTTTTATTTGTTTAAAATAGCCAGCGTTTTCGCCACAGCTTCTGCCGTAGCTTCTTCAGAGGAAGTATTACGAAAAAAATACAAAGCACAACCTCTTTTTATGTTGGCAGCAAAGTACAGGAAATTATGTCAGCAATACACAAGTAAAAATACGGATCCAAAAACACATCATTGCATAAATCACTAATTTAACTATTCATATTAGATGTAAAATTAATAACAATGCTATCTAATTAGTTCAAACCTATAAGGAAAGACTATAATAAACATACAATGTGAAATTTAAGAAATAGTCACATAAAAAAGTGCATGCTTATCAACTAAAAGAACATGCACATATTATTAAAACCTCATGTTGAAAATATATAACTTAACAATATTAATAGCTTGTAGACCAGTCTACAAGACCTACTAAAGCAAATTAAAAAATGCTTTGTATTATAACAAAAACAACTAAATAAAAGTCAGAATGTCACAAAAACACTAGTTTATGTAAACCCTAAATGAAATTTATAATATAAAATTGGCCTGAACAAGCCTAAGCCGTCTACACATAACATTCATCTTGTATGGCTGTCTAAAAATGTATGTATATGTAGTTTATTTAATGTAATTCGTCTAAAGTAACTCCTTCGTTTTAATACAGCTGAAATGTTGCAGTTTTCATTTAAGCCTGGATTTCTAAAAGCGTCCAGCCTTAATTGCCATTCCAACTCTCGATTCTCAAGAATCAGTGAGTAAGGGCCCTCCCGAATTTTAGTTTCAACTTGGTCAATGGCCATGAATGAAAAACTGTGGCCTGGGTTTAGAATCACATGTTTAGCTAATGCATTCACTTCCTTCCTATTTCTAATTGCATACATGTGTTCATAAACACGATCACGGACCCTACGGTCCGTTTTGCCAATATAGAGAGCAAAAAAACAGTCACAAAAGGCGATATAAACAATGGATCTGCTTTCACAATTTAAAGGGAACCTAATAAGATATTTCTTATCCCTAACAGTAAAAGTTTCACCTGCCTTAACTTTGTGACACCAATTACAAAAACCGCAGGGATACATTCCAATTCTTTTATTAAAAAATTGGTTAGAGAAATCCCTCTGTAAAAGTTCCTTTAGGTTGTTTCCTCTCTTAAAAACAAAATTGGGAGAAAAACCTAGTTTCTCTACAAGGCTTGGATTGTTGGAAATAAATTGCCAATTTTTCCGTATAATAGTCATGATACTCTTAGAGTTCATACTATAAGTAATAACAAAACTTAAAGAAAAGTCCCGTTGTATATCAAGACTTAAAGAGGTAGATCCTAGATCGCCTTCTAAAATAGAGGGCGTCTCTGTAGGTTGTGGTTCAACACTAACACCTGGTCCTTGACATAAAATTGGTTTATAAAACCCATTCGTCCTTTTAAGTCCCACCTCTGAAATCAATTCCTCCAAAAGGTGCTGCGGGTAACCCCTATTAAGGAACATTTCCTTTAATAGGTCACATTCTGTTTGGAAGTCCACCAACGTGCTGCACATTCTTCCCGCTCTAACAAGTTGACCCTTTACAATGGATCGTTTTTGTTTGAAAGGGTGATTGCTGGAAAAATGGAGGAAAGAATTGCAGTACGTTGGTTTTCTATAAATACTTGAAACAAGAACAAGGTTGTTAATGTCCTTTGACAATTTCACATCTAAATAATCAATTTCAGAGCCAGAAAACTTGGAAGTAAATTTTAGGAAACCTGTTGTTTTGTTCAAGTTTTCAACAAACTCAAGAGCCTCGGATCTGTTCCCCTTAAAAAGGAAGAACATATCGTCTAAGAATCTTGTGTAAAACATGACAAAACATGAAAATTCGGGAGAAATATAAAGGAAATGCTTTTCCCAATAGTCCATAAAGAAGTTAGCAATGGAAGCTCCACAAGGGGAGCCCATTGCTACTCCTTGCTTCTGCAGGAAATACTGCTTATCGAAAATGAAAAAGTTAGATGACAGGACGATATCCAAAAGTTCTGTCACAAGATCAATTTCATTTCTGGAGGCGCCAAAATCTTGAAGTAGAAGGCCAATCCATTCAGAAGCCTCCTGGTGAGGAATCGAGGTGTATAAGTCTATTACATCGTCAGTGAGGAAATTACTCTCACTGTCGAATGGCATGTTGTTAATACCTTCCAAAAATGACCAAGAGTCTTTGCAGACACTTGGAATAGATTTAATGTATTTAAACAGAATATTATCTATGAGTTTGGCACAAGGATACGTCATAGATGACCTCCCATCTATGAGTGCTCTCATTGGTGGGTTGTTAATGTCCTTGTGGATTTTCGGTATGCCAAACATCACAGGGATTTTTGGCAAAGCGATGTCTATATAATTATAGACATCAATGTCAATTTTACCTTCCAAGAAAAAATCACGGAAGTAACCTCTAATTTTGTTATATGCACCATGTATTTCGTTAATAGATGATTCCGAATAAGCAGAAGTTTCCAAAACAGAGAGCATTTTCTCCTTATAGGAATGATCATCTAATAAGACCAAACCCCCACCCTTGTCAGGCTTGGTAAGTCTGACCGGGGACTGGCAAAGTTGGTCTAAAAGAAATAGTTGTTCTTTAGTAGTGTTAAAACTAGCATATATCCCTTTCTTATGTGTGTCCAAAAGAAATTGCCTGAAATCAACTTCACACACGTTCTCAAAAAGTTGGAGAGACGTATGAAGAGGTGAATTAAACACACTTAAAAGTTTCAGGGAATTTCTAAGGACAGGTTCCCCATTTTCAAAAAGGAGTTTAAGATTCAACTTACGGACAAAACACTTCAGGTCGATAATGTCCTTAGATATGTTGCCATATCTACTTGGGACAAAAGTGTAGCCATAAGCCAAAAGCTCAACAAGCTCGTCATTAAGGGAAAATTGGGAAAAGTTATAAATTTTGAAATCTCCCTTTTTATTTGTGATGATTGTAGGGTACACCAGGCATTCTATAGGGGTAGTGGAACCAGGTTCATCCACCGAGTCCACTTCTATGTCATTATAGGAACCTAGATTTATCTGTTCCGGTTCCTCTTCCTGTTGGTATACTGGTAGTTGTTTCGCTGCCCTAAAAAATTCTTACCATTGCCTTTTTTTGAACTACCATCATTTTGTCCTGCGTTGGTGGCATTGAGGCCCTTAATTCTGTTACTACGCCTAGGTCCTACTGGTTCATCATCCGGTATATCATCCTCCATTTCAGTTTCCTCCCTAAAGGTGGTCCCTAAAGAGTCAGCAAACTCAGAATTATCCCTAAGAATTGGTTTATGATCAGTATACTGAAGTCTAGGGTAGGCATTATCATTCTTATAAGCCAACCTATCCCTAACCAATTTCTTGTTTTTGTTTGCCTTCAATTTAATTAAAAGTGTGTCAATGCTAGTTAAAATACGGTTGTAATCGAACCTATACCGTGAGAAATTTAAATCAAGCTTAATCTCCTGATCTAAGGAGTCAATTTCGTTAACCAAAATTGATGTTTGATTAGTGTAATGTTTGACTATAAGGTCCAGAAGTTGCCTCCCTTGTTGTTGGAAAAGACTCTTCAAGTCAGTGTAGAAAAGGGGATCCCTAAGTAAACCTGATGGGGAAAAACTACTCTGTAACCCCTTAGGGATTAAATTTTCATTTAAACACTGTTTAAAGTATGCTGCTTCAAGTTGAACTTTTTTCAACCTAAGCAGCTTATTGTCAAACAATTTAAGCTTGTCAGCGATAATCCCATTGTTCGATGCAACCATCTCACTCCTGCTAGTGAGGGAGCCTTGTTGAACAAAAGAAAAAATATCAGTATTTGCCATCCATTCCTTTAAATCCGGTTCGACACAAGAATCTGCAGTACTGCCTCCATCAGGAATAGGATGACCAGGTAGTCGGGGTTGGGTGTTCAAAACACCCCTATTATTGCTGACATTAGCCACACTGTCATTAGGTGGCTGTACATCTTCTCCGACCATTTCTGGTCTAACATTAAGTGAAACATTATTAGTAGCTCCCAATCCAGTTACTCGCATATTTGGACCAGTATTCATTACACGGTGTTGTATCGGTTGAGCAGCAGGAATGGAAAAGTCAGTAATGTCCAACATGGACCCTCGGGTCTGATTTTCAACCGTGGAGCCATGAACCGTTTTAACTTGGTGCAAACTGCTTTCCTGTAAAGCGTCAAAGCGTGCATTCAATTGGTCTAGCCTCTGCGGCAAGGCTACCAATAATGCAGGCACATCTACACCTTTGTCCTTATTTTGCGCATTTGAAATTGTAGTAAACAAGTCAGGAGGGCTGGGGCTATCAGGTCCGCCCGAAGCCATGACACAACAAACCAAGTTGACCGAAACAGCAACAGAAAACCACAAAGTAAACCGAAAACTGCCACGGGGACCTTGTTCCAGCCAATAATTGCGTAAACCAAACCAATGTCCTTAACGCAATTTTTATTTGTTTAAAATAGCCAGCGTTTTCGCCACAGCTTCTGCCGTAGCTTCTTCAGAGGAAGTATTACGAAAAAAATACAAAGCACAACCTCTTTTTATGTTGGCAGCAAAGTACAGGAAATGATGTCAGCAATACACAAGTAAAAATACGGATCCAAAAACACATCATTGCATAAATCACTAATTTAACTATTCATATTAGATGCAAAATTATTAACAATGCTATCTAATTAGTTCAAACCTATAAGGAAAGACTATAATAAAAATACAATGTGAAATTTAAGAAATAGTCACATAAAAAAGTGTATGCTTATCAACTAAAAGAACATGCATATATTATTGTTATTAATTTTACATCTAATATGAATAGTTAAATTAGTGATTTATGCAATGATGTGTTTTTGGATCCGTATTTTTACTTGTGTATTGCTGACATCATTTCCTGTACTTTGCTGCCAACATAAAAAGAGGTTGTGCTTTGTATTTTTTTTGTAATACTTCCTCTGAAGAAGCTACGGCAGAAGCTGTGGCGAAAACGCTGGCTATTTTAAACAAATAAAAATTGCGTTAAGGACATTGGTTTGGTTTACGCAATTATTGGCTGGAGCAAGGTCCCCGGGGCAGTTTTCGGTTTACTTTGTGGTTTTCTGTTGCTGTTTCGGTCAACTTGGTTTGTTGTGTCATGGCTTCGGGCGGACCTGATAGCCCCAGCACTCCTGACTTGTTTACTACAATTTCAAATACGCAAAATAAGGACAAAGCTGTAGATGTGCCTGCATTATTGGTAGCCTTGTCGCAGAGGCTAGACCAATTGAATGCACGCTTTGACGCTTTACAGGAAAGCAGTTTGCACCAAGTTAAAACGGTTCATGGCTCCACGGTTGAAAATCAGACCCGAGGGTCCATGTTGGACATTACGGACTTTTCCATTCCTGCTGCTCAACCGATACAACACCATGTAATGAATACTGGTCCAAATTTGCGAGTAACTGGATTGGGAGCTACTAATAATGTTTCACTTAATGTTAGACCAGAAATGGTCAGAGAAGATGTACAGCCACCTAATGACAGTGTGGCTAATGTCAGCAATAATAGGGGTGTTTTGAACACCCAACCCCGACTACCTGGTCATCCTATTCCTGATGGAGGCAGTACTGCAGATTCTTGTGTCGAACCGGATTTAAAGGAATGGATGGCAAATACTGATATTTTTTCTTTTGTTCAACAAGGCTCCCTCACTAGCAGGAGTGAGATGGTTGCATCGAACAATGGGATTATCGCTGACAAGCTTAAATTGTTTGACAATAAGCTGCTTAGGTTGAAAAGTTCAACTTGAAGCAGCATACTTTAAACAGTGTTTAAATGAAAATTTAATCCCTAAGGGGTTACGGAGTAGTTTTTCCCCATCAGGTTTACTTAGGGATCCCCTTTTCTACACTGACTTGAAGAGTCTTTTCCAACAACAAGGGAGGCAACTTCTGGACCTTATAGTCAAACATTACACTAATCAAACATCAATTTTGGTTAACGAAATTGACTCCTTAAATCAGGAGATTAAGCTTGATTTAAATTTCTCACGGTATAGGTTCGATTACAACCGTATTTTAACTAGCATTGACACACTTTTAATTAAATTGAAGGCAAACAAAAACAAGAAATTGGTTAGGGATAGGTTGGCTTATAAGAATGATAATGCCTACCCTAGACTTCAGTATACTGATCATAAACCAATTCTTAGGGATAATTCTGAGTTTGCTGACTCTTTAGGGACCACCTTTAGGGAGGAAACTGAAATGGAGGATGATATACTGGATGATGAACCAGTGGGACCTAGGCGTAGTAACAGAATTAAGGGCCTCAATGCCACCAATGCAGGACAAAATGATGGTAGTTCGAAAAAAGGCAATGGTAAGAATTTTTTAGGGCAGCGAAACAACTACCAGTATACCAACAGGAAGAGGAACCGGAACAGATAAATCTAGGTTCCTATAATGACATAGAAGTGGACTCGGTGGATGAACCTGGTTCCACTACCCCTATAGAATGCCTGGTGTACCCTACAATCATCACAAATAAAAAGGGAGATTTCAAAATTTATAACTTTTCCCAATTTTCCCTTAATGACGAGCTTGTTGAGCTTTTGGCTTATGGCTACACTTTTGTCCCAAGTAGATATGGCAACGTATCTAAGGACATTATCGACCTGAAGTGTTTTGTCCGTAAGTTGAATCTTAAACTCCTTTTTGAAAATAGGGAACCTGCCCTTAGAAATTCCCTGAAACTTTTAAGTGTGTTTAATCCACCTCTTCATGCGTCTCTCCAACTTTTTGAGAACGTGTGTGAAGTTGATTTCAGGCAACTTCTTTTGGACACACATAAGAAAGGGATATATGCTAGTTTTAACGCTACTAAAGAACAACTATTTCTTTTAGACCAACTTTGCCAGTCCCCGGTCAGACTTATCAAACCTGACAAGGGTGGGGGTTTGGTCTTATTAGATGATCATTCCTATAAGGAGAAAATGCTCTCTGTTTTGGAAACTTCTGCTTATTCGGAATCATCTATTAACGAAATACATGGTGCATATAACAGAATTAGAGGTTACTTCCGTGATTTTTTTCTTGGAAGGTAAAATTGACATTGATGTCTATAATTATATAGACATCGCTTTGCCAAAAATCCCTGTGATGTTTGGCATACCGAAAATCCACAAGGACATTAACAACCCACCAATGAGAGCACTCATAGATGGGAGGTCATCTATGATGTATCCTTGTGCCAAACTCATAGATAACATTCTGTTTAAATACATTAAATCTATTCCAAGTGTCTGCAAAGACTCTTGGTCATTTTTGGAAGGTATTAACAACATGCCATTCGACAGTGAGAGTAATTTCCTCACTGTCGATGTAATAGACTTATACACCTCGATTCCTCACCAGGAGGCTTCTGAATGGATTGGCCTTCTACTTCAAGATTTTGGCGCCTCCAGAAATGAAATTGATCTTGTGACAGAACTTTTGGATATCGTCCTGTCATCTAACTTTTTCACTTTCGATAAGCAGTATTTCCTGCAGAAGCAAGGAGTAGCAATGGGCTCCCCTTGTGGAGCTTCCATTGCTAACTTCTTTATGGACTATTGGGAAAAGCATTTCCTTTATATTTCTCCCGAATTTTCACGTTTTGTCATGTTTTACACAAGATTCTTAGACAATATGTTCTTCCTTTTTAAGGGGAACAGATCCGAGGCTCTTGAGGTTGTTGAAAACTTGAACAAAACAACAGGTTTCCTAAAATTTACTTCCAAGTTTTCTGGCTCTGAAATTGATTATTTAGATGTGAAATTGTCAAAGGACATTAACAACCTTGTTCTTGTTTCAAGTATTTATAGAAAACCAACGTACTGCAATTCTTTCCTCCATTTTTCCAGCAATCACCCTTTCAAACAAAAACGATCCATTGTAAAGGGTCAACTTGTTAGAGCGGGAAGAATGTGCAGCACGTTGGTGGACTTCCAAACAGAATGTGACCTATTAAAGGAAATGTTCCTTAATAGGGGTTACCCGCAGCACCTTTTGGAGGAATTGATTTCAGAGGTGGGACTTAAAAGGACGAATGGGTTTTATAAACCAATTTTATGTCAAGGACCAGGTGTTAGTGTTGAACCACAACCTACAGAGACGCCCTCTATTTTAGAAGGTGATCTAGGATCTACCTCTTTAAGTCTTGATATACAACGGGACTTTTCTTTAAGTTTTGTTATTACTTATAGTACGAACTCTAAGAGTATCATGACTATTATACGGAAAAATTGGCAATTTATTTCCAACAATCTGAGCCTTGTAGAGAAACTAGGTTTTTCTCCCAATTTTGTTTTTAAGAGAGGAAACAACCTAAAGGAACTTTTACAGAGGGATTTCTCTAACCATTTTATTAATAAAAGAATTGGAATGTATCCCTGCGGTTTTTGTAATTGGTGTCACAAAGTTAAGGCAGGTGAAACTTTTACTGTTAGGGATAAGAAATATCTTATTAGGTTCCCTTTAAATTGTGAAAGCAGATCCATTGTTTATATCGCCTTTTGTGACTGTTGTTTTGCTTTCTATATTGGCAAAACGGACCGTAGGGTCCATGATCGTGTTTATGAACACATGTATGCAATTAGAAATAGGAAGGAAGTGAATGCATTAGCTAAACATGTGATTCTAAACCCAGGCCACAGTTTTTCATTCATGGCCATTGACCAAGTTGAAACTAAAATTCGGGGGGGCCCTTACTCACTGATTCTTGAGAATCGAGAGTTGGAATGGCAATTAAGGCTGGACGCTTTTAGAAATCCAGGCTTAAATGAAAACTGCAACATTTCGGCTGTATTAAAACTAAGGAGTTACTTTAGATGAATTACATTAAATAAATTACATATACATACATTTTTAGACAGCCATACAAGATGAATGTTATGTGTAGACGGCTTAGGCTTGTTCAGGCCAATTTTATATTATAAATTTCGTTTAGGGTTTACATAAACTAGTGTTTTTGTGACATTCTGACTTTTATTTAGTTGTTTTTGTTATAATACAAAGCATTTTTTAATTTGCTTTAGTAGGTCTTGTAGACTGGTCTACAAGCTATTAATATTGTTAAGTTATATATTTTCAACATGAGGTTTTAATAATATGTGCATGTTCTTTTAGTTGATAAGAATGCACTTTTTTATGTGACTATTTCTTAAATTTCACATTGTATGTTTATTATAGTCTTTCCTTATAGGTTTGAACTAATTAGATAGCATTGTTAATAATTTTACATCTAATATGAATAGTTAAATTAGTGATTTATGCAATGATGTGTTTTTGGATCCGTATTTTTACTTGTGTAGTGCTGACATCATTTCCTGTACTTTGCTGCCAACATAAAAGGTTGTGCTTTGTATTTTTTTCGTAATACTTCCTCTGAAGAAGCTACGGCAGAAGCTGTGGCGAAAACGCTGGCTATTTTAAACAAATAAAAATTGCGTTAAGGACATTGGTTTGGTTTACGCAATTATTGGCTGGAGCAAGGTCCCCGTGGCAGTTTTCGGTTTACTTTGTGGTTTTCTGTTGCTGTTTCGGTCAACTTATTCTTTACATATATTTTATATTAATTTTTCTGTTTATTTTCAAAATATTTATTGCTTTAATGGAATTTTTTTAAAATGTTTTATTGTTTGGGCGAACAATTAAATAGTTGAACCACTTTTGGTTTTTGAGTATTTAATTCATGTCAATTGGATGTGCTTTTATTCTGATGAAGTCTCCAGTAAAGAGACAAAAGTGCTGACTCAAACAATTAAACTTGTGAAAGAAACATCAGTTTTTGGTCTTTGCAGGGCTGCCTGCTGGGCGTTTCGTTTTTGTTTTTATGTACAGCTTCTTGTGCCTGGGTTGCTACAGGTTTTACACTGAATAAAGAGCCTTTCATGGTAGCTCAGGGACTTTTAAACCGTTCTATTACTGGTATACTTAATATACATTGTTTTATTTTCAGCTATTTCAGCTTTACTATTTCCTCAATGTAATATAATTTTGCGCATTTGACAATTTTTGCACTCTGTACTGACTGCAGATTGCTTAGTTAATAAGTATTTTAATAAACTTGACCTTGACAGATTTAGTACTGAGTGAAGGTTTGTATGGCACCTTACACAAAGAATGCAAACTAGGATGCTGGTAACATCTTCACACAGATTTAAAAACAATCTATAGCTGCTTTGCCCCAAATCCAAAGACTAATTATAAACTGTTAATGTACTCCTTAAAACCACAGCATTCCCTGGTTAGATTCCACAATGTACTCCTTAATATCCCAGCATGCCCTGGTTAAGAGTCCACTCTGTTGGCAGTGCTAGTAGTACCCATAACAGTTCAATATACATTCTGAAAAAAGCCCATGCAGTAACGTGTTTCACTGGTCAGATGTAGCTAGTAGGTGTTCTTTGGTTCATTTAGAAAGTTGAAATGGAAAATTGAAAGTGTAACGTCTTCAGCAAAGAAGGAAGACCGTTTCAATTAAAAAAATAACTTACCTAAGAACTATTAAATGTGGTTTTCTTCAAGGGACTACCATGGGTTTATTTTGTTTAATTTATTCATGCACTCTGATGAAGGAAATTCTAGGGTTTTCTCCAAACTCCAGCCGCAGAACTGCTTGGATTGCTACAAAATGTTGAAGATAATAAAACTCTCCAAGATTACTTACATAAATTGTATGTTTAGGCATTTAGAAATGTGATGATGATGAAGTTAGCGAGAGTTCTGTTTGCACTTTGAGAATGTTAATAAAAATTACACAGATAACTATGTATGTGTTTGTATATGTATGCATGTGTGTGTATATTATATGTGTGTGTGTGTGTGTGTGTGTGTGTGTGTGTGTGTGTGTGTGTGTGTGTATCCTGAGTGCACATCTATGTAAGTAAAGCTCAATCTCATATCACAGTCGTTATAGTAACGAGAATAAGAATGTGAACCCCAATATCAACCCCCGAATTTCAGACATGTTGAATGTAATTTAGAAAGTACTTACAATTCAGGTATTGTTCATTAGCTATTTACTCAAAGAAACGCCACCAAACCCTTTTCCTAATTTTTCTGCATGGGGTCAGGGTGTTACATCAACCGCCGGCCTCTCTTTCTCTTTCGACTCAGTGCCACTCTCCCACCTTCAACAAGCACGCCTGTCACAGATCTTCTCTCACACAATCATTCCATTTCTTTCCTAGACAAGCTTGTTTCCTCTTGCTTCTTCCTGTCTGTCTTAAATCTTCCTCACTAGCTTGTCTTCTGATTTCCTGCGCATGTGCCTGAACCACCATAATCTGTTGTTTTTGACCTTGAATGCAGTTGGACTTTCTTGAGCTTCTGTTCTTATGCTCTCATGTCTTCATCTGTCCCAAAGCGTGCATCCTACCACCTGTCTCACACTTTATCTGCATTGCCCGTGTTTCTGTACCACTCATTATTAGTGGTTGCACCATGGTTTTGTATATCTTACTTTTCAGCTTGTTTAGCATTCTTCTGTCATTCGCTACTCCTGCCACTCTGTGCCATTTGGCTGCAGCTCCTCTGATTGTAGCTTTAACCTCCTCATTCAGGCATCCCTTCTTCTCAACCAGCACTCCTGGACACTTGAAGCTGTTAGCCTGTTCATCTATTTTCCCTTCTGTCTCAATTTTCATCTCCCACATTTGCTGCCATTACAACTGTGTTATCTGTATTCAGTTTCATCCCATGTGCCTTCAGTTTTGCATTCCATTCCCCTACCATTTGCTGAAGTTCTTCCTCATAGCCTGCATGTAATACCACATCATCAACATTCATCAGTTTTGTTGCCCTGTCCCTTGTGACCTGTTACTAATGTAGACCGTGCCATTGTAAATAGCAGTGGGCTTAAAGCTGAACCCTGATGCACCCCACTCCCACTGGGAACCCCTCTGTTAGACTAAACACTGTTCATACCTGAGTCATTAAGTCCTGATAATACTGCCAGTGTTTCTGGGACTTTGAACTTTCAGACCGCCCAAACCAGCTTTCTTGGGATCTTGTCATATGCTTTTTCCAAGCCTAAAAATGTCCAGTTGGACTCTTTCCTCATCTCTAGCTTCTTAACTATCTGGGAACAAGTTAATCTGCAAACAGTGAGATGGTTCTGCTGCATTCTGAACTACATCCACAGGGCTTATCTCCCATCTTACTTTCTACTACTTTGCATATTTATTTATCAACTGTCATCTCTAGAACTTTCATGCAGTGTGACAGAAGTTTGATAAATCTGTGCAGCCCATAGTTATGAATGTCCTGTTTGTTCTTGCACACAGGTACTAGAATGTGAACTCTCTAGTCATCTGAGACGCACCTTTCTCTTCTCTCCATACTACTATGACTACCCCCTGGAGCCATTTCTCTCCTGACTCGCCCAACACCTTGATCATATCTGCGGTGACCTCATCTGCATCTGTTGCTTTCCCCTGACTTCATTTTCCATAGTTCTGTTCTTGCCATGACCTCATCTGCATCTGTTGCTTTCCCCTGACTTCATTTTCCTTAATTCTGTTCTTGCCATCCATGACCTCATCTGCATCTGTTGCTTTCCCCTGACTTCATTTTCCTTAGTTCTGTTCTTGCCATCCATGACCTCATCTGCATCTGTTGCTTTCCCCTGACTTCATTTTCCTTAGTTCTGTTCTTGCCATGACCTCATCTGCATCTGTTGCTTTCCCCTGACTTCATTTTCCTTAGTTCTGTTCTTACCTCTTCTAGCGTGGGCTCCTCTTTTTTTCATTGTAATCTGTAACTGGGGCAGTACAGATTCTGTAGGGTTTTCTTCATTCACAAGCTGCTGGAAGTCCTCTTCCATTTGCCTTTGATGTCCTGTGGAGTGATGAACAAGTTGTTGTTGGCATCTTTTATGAAGGGTGTCTGACTGTTTTTCTTTCTTTGCCTTAAAACCTGATAGGGTTTCTTTGTGGCATCTTCTGATTCACTTTCCAGAAGATGACCGAGTGCTTCTGATGCCTTGTTCTTTGCCATTGCAACTGTTCTCTTAGCCTCCTTTTTAGCCAACCAGTATTGCTTCTTAGCCTGGTCTCTGGGTTCTATCTCACATTTTTCCTGCACTCTTCCTTTCTTTTGATGATTTCTTGGACTTTTGCATTCCACCAACAGCTTTCCTTATGTACCTTATTTCCAAATCTGGCTCTGCCACACGTCTGTTCTGTAGTCCCCCACATGCTGTTTTGAGGCACTGTTATTCTTCTTCAGCTCCACCTATTTCCTCATCTTCCTAAGGTGATAGAGCCCTGAGTATTTCCTAGAACTCTTATGCGGTTTCCTCAGTCAACTTCCAGGTTTTCTGCCTAGTCCCTGCTGTCCTTAAAAGTTTTCTCTGCCACTTTTTTGTGGCTGATTGTTGCAACCACTGTTTATTTTGTTTTCGATTTTAACACCTTTATTACATTATCACTCAAGACAGAGGCAAACCTACATTAATATAAAGGGGAAAAAAACAGTTTAACTTGTTCCCAGTTACATGTGGTGCAGTGGTGCAGGTTCGATTCTCGGCTGGGGTGCCTTCTGTGCGGAGTTTGAATGTCCTCCCTGCGTATGCGTCAGTTTCCTCTGGGTGTTCCGGTTTCCTCCCACATTCAAAGACGTGTATGGAGCATTTCTCCCCGGGCCTCCTCTGAAAATGGGCTTTGTCCCAGTTGGACTTTCCCAGTGAACAAATGTTAAATAAATAAAATAAATCCCCTATGTTGTTTTGTATAACTATCATCAGTTCAGCATTACATAAATTGCTCTAATCCTGCTTTTCCTCAAAACTCACCCCTCCAGAAAATAATTCTGCAGGCATTGCTCACAAAATTTCCATTTACTTCTATGTAATTTGCTCCAACCTTTTTTCTAAATATCCTACTTCCAGTTTTTTTATCTCTATTATAATATTCAGTAATTCAAATACACTTCATTTAGACTTTGATTTCAATTTTCTAGTAATTGTTTTTTTTTGGCAGCCACCATATTTAAACTCAGCAAGGCCTTCCTATGTGTACACAGTTCAGATCCTGTGTCTCATAGGTTCATAGGTGTGTACTAGGCTAATGGCCCGGGAGCCTTTATAAGCCTAGCCCATGGGATTACCCTGGCATCATGCCACCCAACCTTAGTTTCCAGTGCCTCTGACAAGTAGAGCCACTGGAGTGATCCCTGGGGTGAATTTTCTATTTCCCATCCACTCATCAAGATTTCTCTTGAAGAGGGCCAGAGAGGTGCTCTGTTTGACATGTATGGGCAATCCATTCCATAGCATGGGCAGTCTCTGGGTTATGAACCTGTCCCTCCAGCACGTTCTGTTGATTGTGGTAATGAGGTTTAGGTCTCTGGAGTGTGTGGTGCGGAGGGATTGGAATTTCTTTGGATGTAGCATTTCTAACAGAGTCTGTCCATATAGGACAAGTGTTTAAGGTCTAGGATCCACTGTGAGGTACTTTTGCAGCCTCTCCAGTTGTTGCAGGTGTCTAGTGAAGTACATGTCAAATGGGGCATTGTACTCGATGATTGGCCTAGGAAGAGTAGAGGGAGACAATGACCTCTTTCTTCCTGGATGCAAAGCCTTTAGAAATGAGATGTGCCACATAGAAGGACTTTCTGACCACAACGGCAGTGTGGTGGTCAAAAGAGAGGTTGCTGTTAACCTGTGGTCCCAGATCTCTTATAACACCTTCTGTGTTCAGTGGACTACCATCAATGTGGTAGTTCATGTGAACTGGGTTTTTCCCAATGGGGATGACACATTTTTGGCATTGAGCTTAAGGCCATGGTTCTGACACCAGCCGTTGGTCTCAGTGAGGCCTTTCTGTAGGAGGTCAACATCACTTGGGGAGTTAATAATGACTCCCAACTTGCAATTGCCTGCAAACTTTATCAGCCAGAGTCCCTTCGTGTTGGCCTGGACTTCTGAGAAGTAGATAGCAAACATTAGAGGACCCAGGACCGATCCCTGTGGGTCTCCACTCATGACTGGTCGCCGGTCTGACTTGGAGTCAGCTACTTTCACACTATGGGTTCTATCTGTGAGCCAGTTTGCAACCCACCTAGTGATGATGCCTAGCTTAGTGAGTTTTTCTATGATTCCTGAGTGGGGAATGGTATCAAAGGCCTTGGCCAGATCAAGGTAGGCTGTATGAACCACCTTGCCTTCATCCACAGCTCTGGTGACTGACTCATAGAAGTCGACCAAGTTGAGCAGGCATGATCTACACTTCACAAAACCAAACTGTGTGGGATCCAGAGTTTGGAGATTCCCTATATCCTTATTTATTAGGTCCATGATGATGCATTCCATAGCTTTGCATATCAGACTTGTCAGGCTAAAGGGGCAATAGTTCCGAGAGTATGTAGTTGCTCATCCTTTGTGGAGAGGGATGACTATAGCAGTGCACCATTTGGTAGGGAGAAAGCTTGAGATGAGGCTCTGACTGAATAGGGCACACAGGTGAGGTGCCAGTTCACTCTCATCTCATTTCTAAGGGTTTTGCATCCAGGAAGAAAGAGGTCATTGTCTCCCTCTACTCTTCCTAGGCCAGTCATCGAGTACAATGCCCCATTTGACATGTACCTCACTAGACACCTGGGTTGGCAAGGTGGCCTAATGATTAAGGTGTTTGCCTTACAAACACAAGGTGCATGGTTTGAGTCTCACAAGGGATAATTGGCTAGGCTTAAAATGGCTCGCAAGGACAGTTAGCTTAGTACTAATCTATGAACCTATGAACTCTCATCTCAAAAGAATCATTTTCTTATTTAAAACCATTTGCTCACCCAATGTTTTTGACAGAGTGCTGTACATACTTTCCCAGTTACGACACTCTTCTCCATTACACTGCCAAAATTTGCCATGTAGCGGAGGAAAAAACATTTGGTGTCTGCTTGGGGTACAAAAATGTCCATGCAAACACTTCTAAGCAAAAATCCTAATTCTTATAGAGTTTGTTGCATACTTGGGAGCCAGATGCATGTCCCTCCATTGTTTCCATGTAAATTGCTTATCCAGTCTGTCTTCCTAATTTTTTCTAACCTCCTCTGATTCCTATAGTTATTGTACAATATTTTGTATGCCCTGCTAATTACCTTTTTTTAACACCAGCTTCTGTTCTAGATTCAGCTAAAAACTCTACCAGAGCAGGCCCTTCACTTAGGATTCCCTTATCCCTTTCTCTTTCCCTGTACTCTGATATCAGTCCCTGCTAGGGACAGCAGTCCCTAGACTCTGATACCAGTCCCTGCTAGGGACAGCAGTCCCTAGACTCTGCTATCAGTCCCTGCTAGGGACAGCAGTCCCTAGACTCTGCTATCAGTCCCTGCTAGGGACAGCAGTCCCTAGACTCTGATATCAGTCCCTGCTAGGGACAGCAGTCTCTAGCCTGTAGTCAGAATGTCTTTTGGCCTCTTCCCGTTCTGTTATGTTCCCCTCTCTAGTTATTTGCTCCCAATACCTTGGTTCCTTTACCAGTTTTCTCTAGTAAATTCCATCCTCCTCTTGCCTATTGTCCGTACCCCTAATTGCAGTCATCCCTATCAGCAAAAACTCCTTTTTCCATTCACATGTTGGCTTAGCTCATAGAATAATTTCCACTATTTTATGAATGTTATATTTTGTATGGCTGTTATTAAGGGTCTGTACCCCAAATCCCACTCTTCTTATTTCTTAAGTTTCCTCCCATTTATCTTCCCTGTCCACTTTGAATTATAGCTTTCTGCTTCTTTTATGTATATGAGCCTTCATTGCATAGCTTTAAAATATCTCTTCAAATCAGGTAATCCTTAATCACCTTGTTCTATTGGAGCATCTCTTCCCACTTTGATCCCTGCACTCTTCCCCACCCAAATAAATTCCTTCAACTCTTTATTAATTATCATTCACAACAACTTCTCTGGTTGATGAAAATAAGCCTGACCTATATTTAAAACTAAAGGGACTAAAACACTTTCACTTTTTGCATCTTGCTACCTATATCCATAAATAAGAGCTTCCATTTTCTCAGTTTCTGTATTATCTTTTGTTTACTGTCTTCCCACATATGCTTAGCTGCCATAACAAAAACCTTTTAAGCCATACTCCTAAATACTTAATTTTATTGTGTCACCATAAATATGGGTATTGCTGAACCAAATGATGTATGGGTGCATCATTTACAGTTGCAGCCTTTGTTTTATCTTCAAACATTTTATATCCCAAGAAGATGTGAAATTGTTTCAAAATGTTTCACAAAACTGAGATGTCCTTTTCCAGTTTCAGCATACCATTTATATCCTTGAATTTCTGAGTCCCTTATTTTATTTGCCAGTAGTTCTAAATATAAAGCAAATAACAAAGGGGAAAGAGGACATCCCTGCCTGGTTCCTCTGTTCAGACACAACTTATTGAAAAACCCTCCTACTTGAATTATTGCCTGCAATCCCTCATATAGCCTCCTAATTAACCCTGTTATTGTATGAGGAAATGCAGATAAATCCCAGCTTACTCTGTTGAATGCTTTGTCTGCATCAAGATCTACCAACAACAGCAGTGCTTTCTTACATTCAGTTCCCTCTGAATTATCATTGTTCTGTTAATTTTGTCAAATGTCTGCCTCCCTCCACAAAGCCACAGTGATCCATATCTATTACGTTTGGTAACACCTCACACTTTATACTCATGAATTAAAATTGAAATGGGTCTATACAAAGCTGGGTCTGATGGGTCTTTACCTTCTTTAGATATTACAGCCACCACAGCTTTCATCCAGGATGTTTGTGCTGCCCCTCCTTTAAAACACCGTTAAACAAAACATTTCAGATATTTATCACTTTCTTCCCTCCTAGCTTCCAAACCTCCTGAGGAATACCACCTGTTCCTGGAGAATTTCCTGCAGATTGATTATACGTCATTGCTTTTATCTCATCTCCTCCTGTCTTGAGTGTTATTGGTTGAGCCTCATCTACCCCTAAACTTAGCATATTTAAGTCTTGCATAAATATTTCCATTTGTGCTATTTCTTGATTTCCATATTTATCAGCTTTCTACAAATGTACATACAACTTCCAAAACATCTCTAATACCTCTCCAGAAATTGTGGCTATTTTTCTTGTTATAGGCTCCACAAGTCTGGCAACAACCCTTTCAACTTTCTGTTTAAGTCATTGTACTAAAATTTTTTGATGCTCTGAAGTTTTTAAAAAATAGTTATTTACCAGCAATCTTTCTAAACTCGTGCATATCACCCAGATATTTCCTTATTTCCTCTTTAGCACTCTGCAGTTGTGTCTCTTATTTTGTGAGATTCCCCTTATTCTGCAATACTTTAACCTTTGTCAGACCCTCTGAATACTTTGTTACTTCTTAACCATATCTCTTTTTCTTTTATTTCTACCCTATGTTTACCATTTATTTTAGCCCACTCACTAGTTAGAACTTCTGAAGAATTTTTTATCTTATAGATTAGGTTCATAGATTAGTACTAGGCTAACTACCCTTGCGAGCCATTTTAAGTCTAGCCAATTATCCCCTGTGAGACTCAAACCCTGCACCTTGTGTTTGTAAGGCAAACACCTTAGCCATTAGGCCACCCTCCCAACCCAAATAAATCTTCTCTAATAAATCTCAAATAATTCCCACTACCTATTCCTTAAATACCTCTCTTTTTAACAGGTAGGCAGGAAAGCACCAGTGTCTCATTTTTACTTCATTTCCCTGTATTTTTATCATAGTTTTGTTGGTGTATGATCCAAAGTCGTTCTCGCATGTGTGAAGCTTTCAAATATAGTTATTGCATGTGTGTCGAAGCTTTCAATTAAATGCACATGTTCTTGTGAGATACAATTTCTGTCTAAGCTAGCCCAGTTATTGTACCTTGGGAAATATGTAAACTCTCTGAGTTCCTATTATTGAATTCATTTGCATACAATTTATTTTCATAAATTCCTTCAGACGTTTGCCTTCTTTTGTTATATTTTCCCCTTTAGATTCCCCAGTTACATCCTCACTGTTGCAAATCAAGCTCCACTCCCCACCTATAAGTAATCCTTTCTGAAAGCTGATTATTTCTCCCCAAATTTTCTTAAGCTTCATTATAGCAATTCAGATGGAATATAAATACATGCCAGTATAATCTTCATCCCTTGACAATAGTCCCTTACCAGCACAAATCTGCCATCATCTTCTATCACTATTGGAGCTCTTCTAGCATTTAGTGTAAATACTCTTTTCCTTTGCCCAGATACCTTGATGACTACAGGCTCTTAGGTAAGTACCAGGGTACCTACCCTTGTGGGCCATTTTAAGCCTGCAATACAACTGGCAAACTTCTGTTGGTCAGAGTTTTAGAAGCTGCTTGCAGAATTATGTTGATTATTTTCTGTAGACAGCAGACAAGGATGTTGTTGTGCATGGCGAGAATTCTGTGGACTGTACTTGAGAACTTTAGGTCCTGTAATAGATCTGAAGTTCACTCTTCAAACAAAAATTTATCAGAATACAATCCATTTTCTAATTCTTACCAAGAATAACACAAGTGCTCTGTTAATCTGGAATACTGGACCTAAATTAAATCAAAATTATCTAAAAGTGTATCACCACATCAGGACTACAGTTTCTTATAAAATGTATTGCAACTTTTTATAGTGAGGCACTTGAGGTGAATGTCTGTGGAATTTCAAATTTCAAATAGATGACCTGAATTTACAGAGTACTGGTACTTTCATCAAATTTACGACAGATTATCTTAATTTACAGAGCACTGGTGTTTTGATCAAATTTATAACAGATTACCTTAATTTACAGAGCACTAGTGCTTTCATTAAATTTATAACAGATTACCTTAATTTACAGAGCACTGGTGCTTTCATTAAATTTATAACAGATTACCTTAATTTACAGAGCACTGGTGCTTTCATTAAATTTATAATAGATGTGCTGTTTGGAATTACTTATATGCTTAGCTTTTGAAAAGTTTAGAGACGCAAAGCAGTGACTTGTATATGATGGAAAGATGTAACATGAATTACAGTGTTTCATAGAAGTTGGAAAGCTGAAACCTGAATTCTGTTTTCATTAAGTGCTACCAGTCGGAAAGCAAAACTGTAACTAATGTGTTTCTGCAGGTGGGCAAGTCTCATTGAACCCTGCATGTGGAGATGCAGTATTGCATGCTGGCATGTTACATATCCCTACTCCGAGGTCACCAAAAGTCACTGAAAAGTTAATACTTAATTGATGTGGTTTCTTTTCCCTGATTTTGGTTTGAGTCTAGCTCTGCAAAAGCAAGGTTCATGTTTTTTAAATTTCATTAATGGGTCATAGTACTGGCCTTTAAAAATGTCGTATTCCTACTCCAACAAAATTTCAAGTACCGCATTTTATTAACTACAATTCATGTTTGGATGGCGCAGTGGTGCAGCAGTAGTGGTGGCACCTTACAGCAAAAGGTTCTCAGGTTCTATTCTTGGCTGGGTGCCTTCTGTGTGGAGTCTGCATGTCTGGGTCTATATCACAAGCACGAAAAGTCAGTTCAACAAACGGAATTTTACATTGAAAATGTCGTTCAGCGAACTGTTATAGTGAGATCGTGGTACAGTGAAGATCGGAAAATTTGCTTTTTCCTCACTGTAGTACAATCTCAGAGTTGGTATATATAATTACCCCACAAGAGCAAGTTAGATTAATGGCAGTTTTGCTCTAAAAGCCGTTCGCTGAACTGACTTTTCGTGGTTGTAATATAGACCCTCCATGTCCTCCCTGCGTTCTAGTGGGTTTCCTCCGGGTACTCCGGTTTCCTCACACATACAAAGACATGCATTTGGAGCGTTTCTCCCCAGTCCTCTGCTGAAAATTTGCTTCATTCCAAGTTGGACTTTCCCGGTTTACAAGTGTTAAATAAATAAATGTTTACTGTTTAAACAAACTATGAGAGAGTTTCTGCTTGACATGCTGTTATGTAACATTTTAGGAATTAATGAGAGACAGACAGTAACTTCTTGAGTTAAAGAATCACAGGCAAACATGGGTGAATTGCAACAACATCACAAGGACACAAAAGATTGATTAAAGCTACATTGAACAGTATTAAAGTGGCATTCAACACTTTTGGAACAAGTAACATTCATAGACTTTTCTAACAAGCAAATAACTTTTGTGCATTAAATTTATTTTATTTTATTTTTAAATTTACATATTAAAATTGAGTTGTATTCTAAGGCCAAAATGAGTTATTTGTAAGTAGACATTGTTTTCTAAATGTGACAGTGTTGTTTTTATTAGAAGTTCTAGGGAGTTTTTCCACCATTGTAAAAAAGTTGGCACCAGAGTTACTGGCCCTGATTCAGGTTCACCTAAACAGACCAGCTGAAGTGGCTTTGAGCAACGCACTAATAGTTATCCTAATCTGGACTCTTCAAAAGAGGGTGGAATAAAAACACATCTGTTAAAATGTATAAATATCAAAAAATATGTACATCCTGACTACATTATCCAAAAGGCATAAGTCTTTCACAGACTCCAGTGTAAAACAAGCCCTACAGACTACAGTGACAAGATATGAGAAACACAAAACACAAAAACTAACAGAATGGTAAGGTACCTTTTCTCCAAACAGACATACCTACAACCAGTCTGTGGATTGAGTGATTGTTTTTTGTCTGACTCACTCCTACCCGAGGCCAGCCCCTGCTCCCATTAGTCATTACACTTTACAACCCTCCCCCCTCATCCAATATGGTCTCAGCAAAGGTGAGTTAAATATGCCCCCTCCCCCCTCCTCCAATATGGTCTCAGCAAAGGTGATTTAAGCCTGTGTTGCCATCTTGGATTCCCAAAGCAGCTGTCCGTACCCCTTTGGCCTTCAGTATACCTTGAAGTAAGTGCTTATTCTTTCTGAAACAACAGTTGTTATAATATTTTAAGTATTTCTAGTATCCTGTCTCTGTTGTTTCTCCTATAACAGAAAGTGCAGTTAATTTGAGATAATTCTTCAATATTTTGTACTATGATGTTTTGTTTTTACAGCCTGATAGTTTTTGCTTAACATTCCTGCGTAATATGTAGTAAGCAATCTGTCTGTTCTGTACTATGTCTCTGGTGCTCTAACATGTATTTTGTAGCTGTTTTTGTAACATAAATGTGACTTTAGTGGAGTCTTGCAGGAAACTTTCTGTATTTTGCTTATTTATTAATATGATCTTATGAAAAGCCACTTTAAGTCTGTTTCATTGAAAATAGTTTGCTATTTATGATTCAAGTAATGTGTTTTTAAGCCTATGTTTGGAGGGCTAAGATTTCTAGGCTGGAAAGGCATTTAAAACTGTATTAACGCATAGTACACTGTCTAGCAAACTATCAGGAGCATTTCCCTTTTCCTTCTGTTTAGCTAATATGCGACTGTACTATTTTCTTAGACCTGCATGCTATATTCTATATACCATGTGCACATACTAATGTTAGTATAGTGTATGGGGGCAGTTTATCATATATTAGTATTGCTCTGGCCTATTCGTGCTGCATTTATTCATTGGTATGCTTTAAACATCTACTAGATGTTAGAATTGCACTCTACTCTGACAGTAATGGTTTTCTTTAACATTTCCCGCTTGCATTTCTCAGCTATGGTATTCTGTCTCTCCTGTACTTCCCTCTAGCTTCTTCTGTGACCCTACTAACTGCAGCTGTTTCTTACTCTCTATTCTTATTTTCAGATTTCTACAGCCTCTGCGAACAGGTTGCTCACCCATTCCCCTCCTACTCGTCCACAGCAGTTTTTACCTGATGTAGCAACTTCATGAACCTGGCCACTAAACAGTAAAAGGAACAATAATCCTGAAAGCAAAAGGACTAAAAAAGCATTATAAGTGCACCTGACTTCCACAATATTTTGGGCTTATCCCTGTATTAAGTGCATAGTGAACTTTCTTAACTGTAGGCCAGGGACTGCAGCTGCTCCCCCCATTAAAACTCCTTAATATACAGTCACATACCCTTTTAGTAGTTGTTCCTGACTCCCAGCTAAGCCAAACACACTAAAGTTACAAGTACACAACACAAGGTTTCTGAATTGGCTAAACAGCACATTGTAGGCAATAAAGATGCTACTTTCATTCTGTAAGGTCCTACATATATAAAAAAAACAAAAACAGAAAGGCAAGGTACCCTTTCTCCAAACAGACATACTTACAACCAGTCTGTGGACAGAGTGATTGTTTTTTGTCTAACTCACTCCTACCTGAGGCCAGTCCACTCCACTCCCCCTCACTTTGCTCCTCTACCCTACCCCATTCCCACCCACCCCTATCTCATTTCCTATATACCTAAGCTAACCACACCCCCTGTACAATTCACCAATCCACTTTCCTTCCACCTCAGCTAACCACACCCCTCTAACTTCAACTGTTATACACAACTCCCCCACTAACCCCACCTAGACTCAACCTCTCACAAAACCATACTACACTCTACTTTCTGATACCTCACGTCCTCATTCCACACCCACCCACTCTCCAATTAGAATGAAAGGCCAAAACTGCTTGCTCTACAGCACTCTATTATCAGACATCCTCCTCCTTGCTTATTATGCTACCAACCCCCAAAACTTCAAACTCACCAAGCACCCATCCCCAACACTCACATATACTTCACCACACCTCCCATGCAAACCTTATCATTATATCATCACCAAGACTTACCCTAGATTTAATAGTAATGTCCTCCCTTCAAGACATATACAACACACCAACACTCAGTTGTCCTTCTACCAGTATAACCAACTTATAACCAAACTCAAGCACCTAATTTTGTACTCTCTAACAAAGATAAAACTCCAATCAGATATCCATCCCAATCTTGGGCTCATCTGTACCTCCCATGTAACCTACCCATTACCCCCAATCTCTTGTTCCTCCACATCCACCCAAATTTCACAGACACCACTACCTATAAATCTTTACCTATTACCAGTAACTCTGACCTTCTCATTACAAGCTTTAATCTCAGAAGCCTTGCAAACAAATTACCTGAATTCCATGACACCCTTGCCTCCTACTCCCCAGACATTGCAGTCATAACTGAAACCTGGTTAAATCCTCACATCAAAGAATCTGAAAATACTACAAAAGGTTGCATATTATAAGGCAGGACAGGATAAACAAACATGGTGGGGGAGTGTAGCAATTATGTTTAAAGAATCACAATCTAGAAAAACTAAACTGCTCCCCATCAGGCATCTCTCATGCTGAACTCTTTATCACTCCCCTCCAAATTAATCCTTACAAATCCATTAACATCATAGCCATCTACCTACCACCAGACAACAACCTGCACAACATAGAATCCCTCCTATCCTGGTCATCTTTTTCTGTATCCCAAGAAACCACCATTCTAGATGATTTCAACCTAGACTGGTTCTCCTGCTCCTCTGACTGCCCTACCTAATTTATAAACTTATACAACGTCACCCAAATTATTAACTACCCCACCCACATCGACAAGCACTTCAATAAAAAAAATCACTTCTAGACTGGATTTTAACCAACAAACCAAACCATAGGTACCAGGCAGGCTGTCTACCTGTCACGCTAAATGACCTTGCCCCTACATTTTTAGCTAGGAAGAAAACACATATCCAAACCAACATCTCATACAAATACACCTGTAGCAAAAAATATTTCTTCTCTGACACCTTCAATTTACTACTACAAAACTGTGATCGGTCCCCATCAAAAAACTAACTAGACTTAGCTGTCGAATACTTCAATAACAAATTCCTTGAAATATTAAATAATCTTGCCCCCTCAGAAAAATTCGCCAAAAAAACCCCAGCTACCATGGCTTTCTAAAGAAACAAAACAACTAATGAAACAAATAGATAAGGCCTGGTCAGTATATCATATGACCAAAAATAACAACGATCTCACCCTTTACAAACAACTTAGAAACCACACTAAGAAAAACATCATCAAGGATAAAAGAACCGATTTCCTCACCCGCCAACAAAAATACCAGCACAATCCACAAAAATACCAGCACAATCCACAAAAATTCTGGCAGAATATAAACCACCTCCTTAACCCTGGTAAAACCCCTACCCTCTCCCCTCACTACTAACTTCTCTGTGCCCTTAGCCTCACAATTCAGTTCCTATTTCATCAACTCTATCACTTCTGTCCTAGACAACAAAACAATCCCGGCACTCACTGTCCCCTCCCCTACCTCTGATGACACAAATTCCTTCTCCTTTATTCCCATTCCAACTGCCTACATAAAAATAAACACCTGTGTAAATTAAAACCCTGCTGCTTAGCTGCTGATCAACTTCCAAACAAAAACCTAAAACTAGCTGCCCCATCCATCGCCTACTCCATATCATTACTAATAAACCACTCTATCTCCGAACAATACATTCCCACATTATGGAAAATCTCTCATGTCATGCCACTTTATAAGGGCGGTCCATCTAGATACATAACTAACTACAGTCCCATCACCATTATAGCCCTTCTTGCCAAACTTCTAGAGAAGTGTATCCACCAGCAACTCATGAATCAAGTCACTACCAACAACCTAGTCTCCAGCACCCAGCATGGCTTCAGGCCTAAACACAGTACTAATTCAGTGCTCATAACCTTTACAGAGAGCATTCACCACCTCAAAAATGAAGGACTACTAGTCTCAGCCATTTTCTTAGATATGTCAAAAGATTTTGACATAGTGTCCCATCAGTTGCTCCTCAAAAAGCTTGCCACTTATAATCTCAATACCACACCCCTAACAGAGTTTCACAGTTATCTATCTGACCATCAACAGACCAATAAATGGGCAAACAGCCTCTCCCCACTATTACCAGTCATCACAGGGGTATCACAAGGCTCCATACTTAGGCTCCCCTTCTTCATAATATCTACCAACAACCTATATACTGCCACCCAACATGCCACCATCATCCAATATGCAGATGACTCCTCCCTTATCTGCTCAGCCCACTCCCCACAAGAACTCCAACACAAAATGCAATAATCATTTCAAGACACTGAAAAGTACCTCACCAGCCACAATCTCATCCTAAATCCAAATAAGACCAAGCTCATAATTTTCTATAATAAATCTTCCAAACCCAGTACCCAATCTCTCTCCATACTATCTAACTTTACAACAATTAGACTCACCAGTCAGACCAAGCTGCTAGGGTTAACCATAGAGGACTCACTAAAATATGATAAACACCTGTATCTGACCATCAAAAACATCCACTCTAAACTAGGCGTTCTATACAGTGTTAAACCTTACCTTACACAACAAACTAGTCTGGCCACTGCAAGATCCCACTTGCTATCCACTGTCCTTACTGCTCTGAGGTCTTTACTAACCTATCAAAAACTGACCTAAATAAACTAGATGCCTGCCTTAACAGACTAGCTAAGTTTGTCACTAACCAACCTCCCAGAAAACACCACTGCACAGCTCTCCGACAGCTCAACTGGCTAGAACTTACCAACCTATTATTACTAAAACAACTTTCACTTGCCAATAAAATCATATTCAACCCTTCCGACTACCCAGCTCTATCAGACCTAGTCCAGCCAAACACAAACTGTAGACTCCTCAGGTCATCCACCAAACTAATGCTAAAAGTAACCCAGTCTCACAACTATTACGGAGACTCCCTCTACTCCCATAAAATAGCCAAATATTGGAACACCCTTCCTCAACAGATAACTAAAAAACCCAACCTGTCCATATTTAAAACTACCCTGAAAGACTATTTAAATGATAATTGGCTATGCCCCTGTATTGCTCCCAACTAATATTCTTCCTATTTTTTCCCACTGATCTCACACGTTAGCTCAAATAGTGCTCATCCCACATAGGGCTATCCCACTATCTGTCTGATCTTTATTAATCTTTGTTCCTTCAGATGACCTAACTTGTAAAACTGCAGGACCAATTTTGGTCTTTCAGAAGTGACTCACCTTGTAAAGCTACATGACTTATGTACCTCGTATATACTTTAAAAAAATAGTATTGCTGTACGCCTGAAACATGCATTTTTATACTGTATTCTGTTATATTTTGCTATAATATTTTTGTTAAGCTCATTTACATATTTTTAGCAATGTACTACTTAAACTAAATTTACTGTTTGTACCTTAATAATATTCTTTTTGTTGTGGAGCTTTTCTCCCCGGGTCTCCGCCAAAAGTGTTTTTTTTTTCAACCCAGTTAGACACTACCCAGTTAACAAATGTAAATAAATAAAATAGCAAAAAAAAAAAAAACAAGCACAGCAAACAAGGGACAGCAAAGTGAGCATACATTTCAATTGAAAAAAGTCAAAATACTAACCCATAAAAAAATGATTTCAGTTCTAATTAAAGCATAACACATTTGACACTGAGATTACTATTCCTCAAAAAATATTCACAAAAATAAGGAAAACAATACTGAAAAACAGTGAAACCAGCCAATAAGAATTCAAGAAAAAAATGATTAAGGAACCACCTAAAACTCAAATATAAAACCATAGTTCAATATGAAAATATTGTAAAATAAACCACAAGTACAAATTCATTCAGTCTTTAAAATAACTACAAATAAGGAAACTAGAGGTTTTGAAACATTTATTCCTGATGACATGGCAGTTTGATGCTGTTGTGTGTTCTAACACACATATAAACATGTAGGAGCTCAGTGGGAGGACATACTGAATCAGCGATTAGCGGAATACAAGTGGACAGGCTATGGACAAACTGTATGTTCTCCAGAGCACTGATCTAAGAATACAGCCAAAAAAGTGTAAACTTGGTACTATGTGGCTGGGATTCTTTTATTACTTTTGTGCTTTTTTTTTTTAAGTGAAAGTTCAGTTTTTAAATGTAAGTGGATGGATTTCAGGGACACTTTACATAAGCAGGTATCAGATATTTTTATTTTCATGCAGTCAGGGTTTTTAGGTTGCAGTTTTATTTACTTTAACTGCGGAGATTGTAGTCCTTTAAAATGTTTGGCTCAAGTTCGACTGGCATACAGAGAGCTCTTTGAGAAGCATTTTCCAGTGTTTGGTCTATTGCTGTTGACCTACAGATCACCCTGGCTGCACTGATTGTTCAAAAGGTCATGAAAGACTTCAAGGGACATTTATACTTCATACTGTAAGGAAATTAGACGTTTGTTTGTAATGATTTTATTTTGTAAGATTCTTGCCAGTGGTTTTGTTCTGCCTTTTTCAGTATATTTACTAACTGAAAGATTGAATCACATCTAGAATCACTACCCAGTTACAAGTCAATGAGCTAGTAAGTGCCCTAAAGGTAGGGGAAGGGAACACCTTATGTTATCACCTCCCTTTAGGCTGAGTATTGGGCCATCAGATTTTCACTCCACTTCCAATCCTGTCAAGGGAACAATGTTATCTTGTTTTTTAGACAGGGTGGGCATCTGTGGTATTTTTGTTTTGTTTTATTGGTCTCTACTTTTTAGTAGTTTTGTGGTTACATGACTAAGTAAGATGGGTGTGATTGGTTTTACATAGATTAAGATGGTTCCCTTTTCTACACGCTTGCACAACCACAGCTGGCATATATAAAAGTAACAGGAACGTGTGAGCGTATGTGTGTGTATGGGGTGGGGGGCAAAATCCCCACATAAGGAACAGAAGAATATTTAAAGGAATTTCTTTTAAAAGTTAAGTCAGTGTACTGGGGATTTTGTCAAGTTATTTCTGCTGTGCATAGGCATCAGATACTTGGGATTTGTGAGGACTATGATGCTTATGGTGGAAACATTCTATGTAGGTTAACTCACCTTCCCCCTGAGAAAAGGTTGTAAGTCAGGATGTGAAACATTCAAACACCAACTCTTACTATCTGGTTTAGTCTGCTTTCAGCCGGAATTGCACTTTTGCATTTGTCTTTTTTTTTTTTATAAGAAAAATTTTATTAATTTAACATATTTACAGTAGATACACAGGAAGAAGTTCAGCATCACATGTTGTTAGGTAAGGAACTGGTATTCCTACAGAGGCCCATCTAGAACATAAATGAATAAGTCCATTAAGATCATTTACCATGCACAAAGGCAAAAAATAAAAAAGGATAAAGTAAGCCAAAACTAAATAATTTATAATTGAAAGTGAAAGGCTGCCAAAAGTAGCAACGACATTTGAGGAGACGTTGAATTGTCATTTTTGTTTTTTCATATGAGGAGACGTTCAATTAGCTAGCTGTCCATCTAGAAACACAGCTGGGTTTGATGTGTTAGGACTGAGCTGACAGTCCAATTCCTTTGCAAACCAGAAGATCAGCATAACTGTCAAACTGTGGGCAAGGATTGTTAGGAGTTACAGGCCTCTGCTGGTCCCAACTTATTGAAATCATCTACTCACCACAAGGACACATTATTTTTACAGTGAGGATCACACATGGGAAGGATAGAGAAGTTGTATATAATTTATTCAGCATTTCAGTCAAGTCCTTTCAGCCTTGTCCAGTCAGCTCAGTCCTAACACATCAAACCCAGTTGTGTTTCGAGAAGGACGGCTAGCTTGCACTTTGCCTCCAGTGACTTTAAGAAGTGAGTTGTGCTTTGTACAACATGATTACTATGTTAACGTGGGTCTCTTTTTCTACCCGATTAAGAAAAAATTATAATTACATTTTACTGGGAACAAAGACTCCCCTAAATGTGCTGAGTAGATTTTTCCCTATGGCATAATCTTTTGACCCTTAGCACTACAGAATGTATCAGTATGAAGCAGATATTTGTTTTTTGAGATGTTTAAAAAGTCACATATTTCCCTTCTCCTGGCTGATGTTCAGGTAGCAAAGCCATTATCTGCATACATCTAGGCTGAATTAAAAAAAATTATAAAAACAGAGCCTTCCTAGACATTTAGAACTATTTGAATTCAAATTCCTTAATATCAAATGAAACAAATCCATGCAGGAATGGTGTGTGTTTGGCAGTAGGTAGCTATTCTCTAGGTTGATTGGAATACAGTGTACCATATTTATTATATCCATGGGATCACTTCCCAAGACAAAGGTCTTTATTTGATGTTTACCAAACTTTTTGGAGCGAGGGGCTGCATGCCTGCTGGAAATCTACATAAACAAAAAATGGATATAATTACTACAGCCTTAGGTTTCCAGACTGTTGAGCTCAAGAACATCTGATCTGATGTTATCCATTTCATTCTTCCTCACGACTGAGTCTTAGGATCCGATATCTGATCCAGCCATTCCAAAAGATGATGCTTCAAGTCTCGAGCTCCTCCCAGTCCCACAATGCTCTGTATCAGCGCTAACTCTTCAGATTTCACCTTCCTAGATAGACGCGATTGGGATAGCCTCTAGCATGTTTGGACAGACAAGTCTCATTTTTTGGCTGTTTCTTCTAGTTTTCCTTGCTGTACTTACACTTCTCCTATTCTTCAACCTCCCCTCCTGACCTAGCATTCAACCTCCCCTCCTGACCTAGCATTCAACCTCCCCTCCTGACCTAGCATTCAACCTCCCCTCCTGACCTAGCATTCCTGACCTAGCATTCAACCTCCCCTCCTGACCTAGCATTCAACCTCCCCTCCTGACCTAGCATTCAACCTCCCCTCCTGACCTAGCGTTTAAGTAAGTAGTTTTATTCTTCCCCGTTGCTGCCTTCCATACAGCCTTTGGCCTCCATTCTTTTTCTCTTCTGCTTTATATATATATATATATATATTCAACCCTCGTATCTTAGCAGATTTCCGCAATACGTTAATTTTGAGAGGGCTTCTTTTTTCATCTGGAGCTCATACACCTGGAAAACCTGGTGTATCCGAAGAGTTCAAGAAGTGTCCCCCTCCAGTTTCCCTGGGGGTCTCAGCTTTGGCTCCTGACAAAACACCAAAGTTGTCAGATCCATCTTCCTCATGAAATGAACAGGATTATGCAGAGTTTGCTCAAGGGTCAGACTGAGATGGGAGTCTTACAATCCCTGACCCATCTGGGATCAGTGAGCACCGTCACCCTTTCTAGCAGCTCCTCTTCCAATTTGACCACCTGCTTCGGAACCCCAGGATCCGGATATTTTGAGAGATGTCATTATGGCCAAGGATAGTACTTTCCTCAACTCTGTCAGTGTCCCAGACTGACTCAGCTCAGAGGATTTTGGAGTAGGAGAGCTCCCGGACCCAAGGCATCAGCATTGAATCTGTGGGGGTGGTTTTGGCTCTGACCTGGTAAGATCTGTCTCTTCCCCTCAGGGTTTTGGCTCTTGACAGTTCGGGGTCAGTGTTGTCTGGTGGCAACAAGTCCATGCTAATCTCTTGCTTTTCTTCTAGGACTATTTTGGCTCTGAGGAGGGAGAGAGAGAGATTCCCAGGTTTGTCGGCCTTCCAGGTGGCAGAGAGGCCATTCTCTAGGACTAGAGATGTGTCCCCCCCCAAGATCCTATGCAGTCCTCATCTAATCTGAGCCTTGATCCCAATCATGCTGTCCACAGTCAGCCTGTTCAGGAGGTCCTCCAGCCCACCCCTCTACAGGAGGTCCCTTCATCCTCTGAGTCCTCCCCTGACTATCCCACAGAGGAGGTACATTGAAAGAGGATGTACAAGAGGAAGTCCTTGATTGAGGATACTGATTTTGATGAGGGAGAAAGTGTGACATTCGAGCTGGTCCTGCCCTACCTAGTAGCTGTCATAATAATATATAGCCCTAATGTACTTTAATGGTACCTCTTATTTAACCAAATTATTAAGTAGATTATTAAGTCTGTGATTTTATACAAGGCAATATACTACATGGCTGGAAATATATCAACCTTAGTTCATTTTGCGATCAAAAATTATATAAAAATATATACATATACATTTTGCATGTAAAAATTGGTTTCTATTTTCATAACCTATTGTTAACAAAGATGGCTTTCGTCCTTCTAGACTTCTTCAGGTCTGTGTACAAGAACCCTAAAAACCTATATAATTGTATAATTAGTTAGTATTGTTATTACCATCATTTTCAATAAAGTGGAAAAAAGAGAACCAGAAAAAAATAATAAAAAAATATATATATATATATATATATATATATATATATATATATATATATATGTATGATGATGGAAACAAAATATACACTTAAATTTCAAATGATTTAAAATGGTATTTAAAACCAATTTGTAGAAAAAAATAAATAAATAAAATAAAATAAAATACAATTAGTCATGTAAACAATGGCAATTTTCTAAGTTCCAGTGCACTTTTAATTGAACAGTAGTAGTTTAGTCCAGGCTTTCTAAAAGAGTTCAGCTTTAATTGCCACATGAGTTCATGTTTCTCCAGAATATTCGGGATGTCTCCTTCAAGATCACCCAGGTTCTTGTACACAGACCTGAAGAAGTCTAGAAGGACGAAAGCCATCTTTGTTAACAATAGGTTATGAAAATAGAAACTGATTTTTACATGCAAAATGTATATGTATATATTTATATATAATTTTTGATCGCAAAATGAACTAAGGTTGATATATTTCCAGCCATGTAGTATATTGCCTTGTATAAAATCACAGACTTAATAATAATTTGGTTAAATAAGATGTACCATTAAAGTACATTAGGGCTATATATTATTATGACAGCTACTAGGTAGGGCAGGACCAGCTCGAATGTCACACTGATGGGGGAAGGGATGTGAATTTAACATGTGTACCAATAACACTTTGTTTTACAGCACAATAAACCACTCCCATGCCTGATAAAAAGTATATATATATTTAGAAACTTGTGAGGAAATTATTACTCTATTTTTGTTTTACTTGGATCGCTTGTCTGTGTACTTAATAAAGGATTTTCGACTGGAAACAGACTGCCTGCCTTGCTTGGATTACTTTTGAATACTTAGTAATGCTGCAGAATTATATATTTTCTATTATTACTTTTTGACTTGACAAGTTTACGTTTGCTACTTCTACTTCTATTGTCTGATCTGATTAATATACAGTGATTAACTAGAAATATATGGACTAAAAGTCTTCCACACAGAGAAGTTTCTTACACTGTTTTGTTTTTAGACCCACTACACTTTAGTGGGTTGTTTTGAGAATTCGGGGATACCACGATGATTACTTGTTTTTTGTTAAACTTTGAATGTTCTGATATTGAACACTATTCAGCAAACGCTAAGAATAGTGAAGCTGCAGAACAGCAAATTCTTTCCTCGGGAAAGAATTTGGTTGGCCGTTTCTGTGGCTTTGCTATTCTTAGCGCTGTGGCGGAAAGTTACAGGTTAGGTTGAGGTTAGTGTACAATTGTTTGTACATTAGGGTTAGGGGCAGGTTAAGTGAGTTAGAGTTAGGGTGTGGGTTAGGCGTGTGTGCGATAGTGACAGACTTTAGGATTAGAGGCGGTTTAAGTGAGTTAGGGTTAGGGCGTGGGTTAGGTGAGTGTGCGATAGTGACGGACCTTTGGGTTAGGGTTTGGGTTAAGGTAAGTGGGTAGATAGTAGTGTATGTTTAGTTTGGTGTAGCGTTAGATGTAGGAATTTAAGTATATGTGTGTGGTTGCTGTTTGTTTGATGTGCTTGTGTTGTGTGTGTGTATTTCGGAGCAGCAAACTTTTTTCCATGGGAAAAAATTCGCTGTTCTGAATGTTCGATATTTTCATGTTTAGATGTTTTGGGGCCGATGAAATAGCATTTGCTATTTTCATCTTTCGATAACGTGATATAAACGCGAGTGGTCCGTAATCAATCAGTAGCAAACCAAATCTTCCTGAGATGGGGCCAACCTTGCTGTGACCTTTTTGCTTCTCCCTTGAACACCAAATGCAGCATGTACTTCGCTCTGACCCCCCCCCCCAAGGGAGAGTCACTGAGGGATGCTCTAATTCATGCTTGGCCTCCAGATCTCCTATATGCCTACCCTCCAATCCCGTTAATTCTGAAAGTTCTACAGAAAGCCAGCAGGTTCAAGAAAACTCTAATCCATGTTGCTCCTTTCTGGCCTCATCAGGTATGGTTCCCATTTCTTTGGTCTCACCCCAAATATCCACCATGGCTACTGGATCCCAAACAGGATCTGATCTCCCAGCTGTCAGAACGCCATCTCCCCCAACCTCAGATCCCCAAGACTAACTGCTTGGTTTCTCCACTTCCAATGATTCTAAGACAGCAAGCTGGCCTCCCTGGTATGAGAGATTATACTTGCTTCCTAGACACCTTCTACCTAAAGGGTGTAAAGTAGCAAATGGAAGAGATTTTTGCAGTGGGCATTGAAGCAGAGCATTGACCCTCTTTGGCTCCTGTCTCAGCTGTTCCCTTTTCTTAAGTCCTCTTTTTCAAGTGGGAGCCATTTTTCCTACAATTAAGTTGCAACTGGCAGTGACTGCTTATTTTCATCTCACAAATAATTCAGATGCACTAACTCCCATTTCAGCGTCCAAACTATGTAAAGCCTTTTTAAAAGGAAGTTTTCTATTCAGGTCCCCAATTAAAGAGCCTTGCCCTCCCTGGGATCCGACTTTTAGTCCTATAAGGTCTTACTCAAAGACCCTTTGGACAGGCTAGTTCCTGCAACATGAAATATCTGTCCTGGAAGAGCATTTTCCTTGTCGCCATTACTTCAGCGCTTCAGAACACTCCATATAAGGGGTGGGGACTTTATGACAGAGTTAGAACAAAAAGAGGTACAGTGGCAGATTAGGTCAAACTCTGACAAAGCCCCAGGGTTGAATGATGTAGTCAACATCAAGTGTTTTTAAAGAACTGCAGGGTTCCTGTGAAGAAATAGTTTGTAACAGAAGTGTATGTCTTTAATGATTGAGTTTGTGATGTCACTTAATTGTCGAATGAAGAAGTACTTTCTATTGGCTTACAGATATTTTTAAACTGAAAATTTTTTACTGTTGAATCTATTGTTTTCCGATGAAGTCCAATGACGAAAGCGGAAAATAAATTGTTGTCTACGCTAAAATTCGTGCCTCTTGTTCTCAGCCTGAGTTCCAGTTCTTGTGGCTTGTTGTGATATTCTGGAAGTTTTAGTCTGTTTATTTGCTTTAAGGGTGAATATATGCTTCGCCTACTTGATGTTCATAGACAGGTGAGTTTCTATTTGCACAGGACAAAGGAACATGGAAAGTGTGAACAGCTGTTCATATCTTTTTCACTCAGTTGGTTAGTTCAAGCAATTTCAAAAGTAACCTTGGCTAAATGGACTACAAATTGTATCTGTACAATTTATTCCTTGAATGGGATTACAGTTCCCAGATCCACCGAGAGCACATTCTACCAGGTTGATATCTACTTCTTCAGCTTTCTCAACTAGAGCTTCTATTGATGAAATTTTTACTGCAGCAACCTGGTCAAAATCACACACTTTTGTCTTGCACTATAAATTAGATATAATCTCCAGAGACGAGCATCCTTTAGTTCCATGGTGCTCAGGCATATCCTTCCATAGGGGCCACCTAGGGACTCAGTAGCTGGAGACTCTGACCCAGTCATGAGGAAAAATGAAATGGACAACAGCAGATTTAGGATTTACGTACTTGGCATAACTTGGTATGTGTTTTCCACTTTCATTATTCCTCATATCCCCCCTGACGTTCCCCCTACCAGGAAGTCTAGAGGTACCTGGAGGAATTAGAGCTCCATAGATTTTCCAGTTTGAACTCCAGATTAGGGTAAGATCAGTGTATTATTTATATTTATATATATATATATATATATATATATATATATATATATATATATATATATATGTATAAAATGCCTATAGTTACTTTCTTTTTTGAGTCAGTAAACTTGATCTGAAGAGTTAGGGCTGATGCAGGGTATTGTGGGAGTGGGAGGAGCTTGATACTTGACGCAGCAGTCTTTTGGAATGGCTGGGACAGATCTGATGTCAGATCCTAACCCAGTCTTGAGAAATAATGAAATTGGACAATATAGATACCAAGTTATGGTAAGTATATAACTTCTAATTAGCTTTAGTATTCTGGAGCTCCTTTGCGAAGTCTTCAACACACTGTTTGGTAAGCTTTGCTTGACCTTCCAGCAGAGTAAGTGGAGTTTTGTCTGGTGTGGTAACATGGCACAGTCTCCAGTTTCCAGACATCTGTCAGCTTGATCCCATTGAAGAGGAAGAATCACTGCAATGATTGTTGGAGTATTACAGCCGGACAGAAGACAGTACAATTGTGCATCACAGCAGAAGATGACCGATTTCTTTCCTGTTATCTTGGTGATTGATAAAATGTGGATACTGTCAGTCTTGTGGCATCTGCCTCAACCTCTGAACCCGTTCAAAAAACATTAATGCTTATGAGTCACATAAAGGGTTACCAACTGTCAGTAAATTTTCTTGATTGTCAGGAAATCAGGGTCTCTGTTAGGAAGTCCAGTTGTGGTGAGTACTAGAAAGGAATTTTGAATCACTCTGAGAGCTCTGTTATTTCTCAAGTATGTTTCCTAAAATATTTACTGTTTCACTTGAATTTCCTATCTTTATTCAAATATAATGTAAAAGCAGTCATAGTGTGGCTTATGCTTGTCTCTGTGTATGTGTGTGTAGCACATGGATAGACTGAAAGTCACTGCATTCTGTATCTTATAGGCTGCTGAGAGGTGACTTGTGCTTGGCCTACAGGGCAATCTCCAACCCTGAATTGGTGGAAATGCTGCACATCCACATGTCAAATGGCACAAGAGTCACTAGTTCTAGGGATCTTACCTAGCCCGTAACACAAACAGAAAATGCTGAAGAGACAAATATCTCACAGATATTGCCGCCTTTTGGGAATAAACTTCCAATTCATATGAAGCAGAGCTCCTCACTTACCCTATTCAGGCGCAACCTAGACAAATGGATGTAAGACCACAAATTCACCCCTGGGGTGGTATCCACATCCCTCATGGACAGGGGTAGTCAGTGTTGATCATAGTCTTTCTCTGTGAATTATGTTCATCTAACAAAGGAAAACTAGGCCAACTTGGGATTAACATAGCTAGGCTTATGAGGGATCTAGGCCTGCTAGCTTAGTAACCTATAAACCTATAGATGTGTACATAAGTACTACTTCTTGGTCTTAAATTTCTTTCACTTTTTATCACAGTCAGACATCAGCATTGCAGACAGTAAGTGGCAACCTCTGGTGGCCAATGCTGGATGTGTGGGAATGTACCACTTCAGTAATACAGTGGTACAGTGAGTAGTATTTTGGTGGCCAAGGCTAGATGTGTGGGCATGGACCACTTCAGTGATATAGTGGCACAGTCAGTAGTATTTGGTGGCCAAGGCTGGATTTGTGGGAATGGACCACTTCAGTAATACATGGTACAGTGAGTAGTATTTTGGTGACCAAGGCTAGATGTGTGGGTATGGACCACTTCAGTAATATAGTGGCACAGTCAGTAGTATTTTGATGGCCAAGGCTGGATGTGTGGAAATGGACCATTTCAGTAATACAGTGGTACACTGAGTAGTATTTTGGTGGCCAAGGCTGGACATGTGGCAATAGATCACTTCAGTAGTACAGTGGCACAGTCAGTAGTATTTTGCTGGCCAATGCTGGATGTGTGTCAATGGACCACTTCAGTAATACATGGTACAGTGAGTAGTATTTTGGTGGCCAAGGCTAGATGTGTGGGTATGGACCACTTCAGTAATATAGTGGCACTGTCAGCAGTATTTTGGTGGCCAAGGCTGAATGTGTGGGAATGGACCACTTCAGTAATACAGTGGTACATTGAGTAGTATTTTGATGGCCAAGGCTAGATGTGTGGATATGGACCACTTCAGTAATATAGTAGCGCAGTCAGCAGTATTTTGATGGCCAAGGCTGGATGTGTGGGAATAGATCACTTCAGTAATACAGTGGTACAGTGAGTAGTATTTTGGTGGCCAAGGCTGGATGTGTGGCAATGGACCACTTCAGTAATACAGTGGTACAGTCAGTAGTATTTTGGTGGCCAAGGCTGGATGTGTGGGACTGGACCACTTCAGTAATACAGTGGCACAGTGAGTAGTATTTTCATCTCATGGTGCTTATCTTGTATCCAAGGTCTTGACTGTAGCTCCATCTGTAAGGAGTCTGCTTGTCCTCCCTGTCTTTGTATGAGTTTTATTCAAGTCCTATAGATTCTCTAACATCCCAAAACTATGCTGTATGTGGACAGATGTTCTTCCAGTTTGCCTGTATAAAGCCAGTTGGGTGTGTGTAATATGTGATAGCCCTGGTTTGTCAGGGACAATGTCCGCATATGTACGTGTCAAAAAGTAATATTGGTGGATGCATACATAAATAATCCAGGTAGTGAAAAATATGTAATAAGGCACAGTTTGCATCTCAGAACATTTAGACCTTTGGAGGTTAAGGAGGCATTCATTGCTCACTTATAACTGACTTAGTAGGGTCCTCTGAAGTGGGCCCCAGCCAGTTAAAAACTGACCCCGCTCAGAGGTGGGCACAGAGACAATAATAGTTTGCGATGAGGCAAGGGATACTATGGTCATTATTTCTTTAATATTCCAGACCGTCAACCTTCAGAGGTATACAGATAATGTCTTTATAGCTTGCGTTTTATCTGGGAACAGAGTGGTTATTATCTCTTTAAATTTCCTCAAAATCATACCTTAAACGTGTGCATAGAAGGTCACCATAGCTTGCCTACGGCCAGCCTACTGTGTATGAGCAACACGTTGAAATGGGTTACTGCAACTGTTATTTTCTCACTTTCTTCACAATTGAAATTGGATATATACACAGGTGGTTATCAAATAGGTTGAAATATTGTTGCGCTTCATTTGTTCTTTTACTTTCATTCTAGTTCGACTTCAAAGGGTTACACAGAAGTTGTTTGTCTTTTAGGGTTAGGGCTGAGGTGGCATGCTGTCTAGATGTATGACTGGAGCAGTTTGAAATAACTTGACTATTGGCATTTGTCCTTTTACTTCTATCCCAATGTATTACTAGAGAGGCACACAGAAAGGAACTTTTTTGGTAAGTATGAAGGAATGCAATCACCCCAGATATGACTTCTGTTCATGGGTATATACTAGGCTAACAACCACCAGAGCCTTAAGATTAGCCATGCGATTAAACCCATTTGTGTTCCTTATGTATCACAGGCCACTATATTACTGAAGTGGTCCATATCCACACATCTAGCCTTGGTATGTTCGGAAGTTTCTAAAGATTATGTGGGGAGTATGTTAGTTTGGACATTACTGTCTGCATCTATCAAAGATATGGGGGCCAGACCTGGGATGAATTTCCAATTTCCAATCCATTGGTCAAGGTTATGCTTAAATAGGGTTAGGGGTGGACTTTGCTTCACATGGATGGGGAGCCTCTTAGAACACACAGATCCTCTGAGCCACATATCTATCGTACCAACATGTCTTATTTATGTCACAAGCAACATTTAAATCCTTGAATCTTGTGGTTCTGGTGCTGTTCATGCTGCACCAACAGTATTCACAAAGTGTCTAGTTCCATTTAAAACTCATTGCCGGCTACAGGGTATCCACAGGTTTCCATATTTAGATGACTTTCTTATCTTTTCAGAGTCTTTTTCAGTGTCAGGAGTCTCTCTCTTGGATGAGAGATCTGTTACACAGGTTGGTATTTCAAGAGAACAGTCAAAAGTCTTTTATGACTCCACCTCTCCTGTTTGGTATCTACTTCTCTGAAGTACAGGCTAACACAGAAGGCGTCTGGCTAATTAAGTTCGCAGATGAATGCAAACTAGGAGCCATAGTCAAGTCCCCAAATGATGTGGACATCCTACAAAATGGCCTCACTGAGATAGATGCCTGGTGTCAGAGCCATGGCCTCAAGCTCAATGCCAAAAAGTGCAGTGTCATCCCCTTTGGTAAAAACTCTGTACCCATGAACTACCACATAGGCAGCAATCTAATTAACACCAAATGTGTGATAAGAGACCTTGGGACCCAGGTGGACAGTATCACATTGCCACTGTAGTCAGGAAGTCCTTCTACATGGCACACCTCATCACAAAAGGGTTCTCATCCAGGAAAAAAGAGGTCATTGTTCCCCTCTACTCGACACTCATTTGACCCATTATAGAGTACAACACCCCTTTTGGATTGTACCTTACAAAACATCTGCAGCAGCTCGAAAGGCCACAGAAATACCTCACAAAGATGATTACTGGCCTCAAACAAATGCCCTACACTGACAGTCTCAAAAAACTCCAGCTTTACTCCGTAGCATATCGCCTACTCTGATGTGATCTCTGCCTAACATATAAAGCTATGTCAAACCCAGAGCTGGTGCTACACCTAAAGAAATCCCATTCCCTCCGAGCTATATGCTCCAGGGACCTAAACCTTGTCACCACAATAAACAAGACATGCTGGAGGAATAGATTCCTGTCCCAAAGACTTCCCATACTCTCGAACAGGCTACCCATCTATGTCAAGCAACATTCTTCATTAGCACTCTTCAAGAAAAATCTTGATGAGTGGATGGAAATAGGAAATACACCCCGGGGATTACTTCTGTTTCTCTGCTTGACAGTGGTACAGGAAAATAACTTTCTTGGGTGGTGTAAGCCAGGGAACCTTGTTGGCTAGGCTTACGTAAGCCCTTGGGCCGATGGCCTAGTACCTACCTATGAACCTATGAACCTCACATAATTGTATTCCTAGGGTGCCTGCTAAACACCTCAGCTCAGATACCTTTTCTTCCATGGGAGAAAACAGATCTATATTTAGATTTGTTTCAAGGGATTTTACTCAGATTTCTGTCTCTGCAAAGGAATATCTCAGGATTTTGGGTCTCATGGCATCTACAAATCTCATGATATGCCTGGGAAGACTCCACAGTAGAAAGATACAATATTATTTGAAGTTTCTTGGTCTCAGCACCAGAACCCATTATCTTTTCAAATTCCAGTTCTGGGATTTTTCAGAAGAGAAATCACTTAATGGAGATGGCAAATATCCCTAAATCTAGGTTTCCCTACTATAAAGCAGTCAGTCACCACAGATGCTTCTGATTTTCCTTGGGGACCAGTGTCAGGAGGAATAAAAGTGCAAGGTAACTGGGACAACAAGGACAGATGCAAGCACACAAATATAAAAAAAGATGCTGGCTTTAATCAAGGCACTCAACTCAATGAATCACCCTTGGTCTCCTGGACCTCTTCAAGTTGTTACAGGTAATACCAGAGTCATGTGGTACATCAAACAAGGAGGAACCAGGATGTAATGGGATCCTATCTCGCCTACATTCATAACTGATGGGTTCGGAGCCGATCCATTGGCTCCGACTCGGCCACTATATAGTAGAACGAAGTCTCTAATTGGCTGGGCTACCCCTTATCCCAGAATGCACCACACCTGCTTCCCCAGATCTCGTTTGCCGCTTTTCAAGCTAGACGTAGTCTCGACTTTGCTGGAGCCAAGTGGTTTATTATTACTTTTTTTGGTCTTTTGACCTAGGGGTTTCTTCTCTAATTGAACAAACAACTGTTTTAACAGCTTTACGTGTGTGTGTGAATTTTCAGTGTGATTGGAATTTTTTTCTACTTACCGGGCAAGGCCCGTTTAAGTTAGAGGGCCTTTGCCCTTATTGTGAGTTAATGTGTTAAAATTGTCTAATTTTAGGTTTGTTTCTCACCCTATTGTACGTCCTACTTTCTCGGGCTAAGCCCGTTCTTAGTTAGAGGGTTTCGGCCCGTTTTGTGTTGTGTATCTCGAGCCAGTCCCGTTGTTGAGTCAAGGGCTCGTGTCCTACTTTAAGGTTACTTCGTGGTAAAAATAGTTGTGTGACAGGATGTCAAAAGAACAGAAGTCTGGTTTTAAAAAGTGCACCAAGTGCAACTACAAAATGTCTATTACTGATAGCCATGCTGTTTGCGTGTATTGTTTGGGACCGAAACATTTACAGGAAACATGTAGTGTTTGTCATGCTTTTTCCTCTAGGGTCCTTCAAGAACGTAAAAATATATTGATCCTTAAGGGCCTTATTAAGCCCTCTTTTGAGGAAGCTTTGGCTTCTCCTTCTTCTCCAGCTTCTAAAAAGAAAAGGTAGTCAGCTCCGACCAGTCCGTCAGAACCGACTTCCAAGAAGCATAGGTCGACCTCTTCTTCCTCGGCTCCAATGGCTTCGGAGCCTCGGGTGGAAGGGTCTGCCTCGATACCTCTTTCCTCGGCTCCATTGGTGTCAGAGCCGCAGGTTGGGGGATCGAGAGGTGAATCACCTGCTTCGGCTCCTTCTGATCTTGGAGCCGTTGGAGGTGTGCAGCTCAGACTCTCCCCCCTCGGCCCCGAAGTCTCCTTCGGCGCCGATGCTCATTCATACAGTTCCGGATTCGGTGCCGATGGTGTTGGAGCCATTTCGGAGCCGGTCCCCTGGTCTATCGGAGCCGAGAGAGAAGTCGTCTCGACCCCCATCTATTTCCTCTAAATCCTCCAGGTTGTCCGACTCAGATTTGGACAGAGTTATCCAGAGGCTCTTCCAGTCCCCGGTTTTTGCTAAAATGGTCTCGGCTCCAGCCCACTCGGCTCTGGAGCCGGCCCCCACTTTGACGCATCCGATTCCTCCTCCAACCTCCTCGGAGCCGTTGGAGTTGGTGATGGTAGAGCAGAGCAGAGTTGTCCAGTCGGAACAGAGACTCCCTCGGAGCTTCTCGGTTCCGACCATTATTCCTACCTTGTCCTCGGCATCAGGGTTCGGTTCCGGGACTTCCTCGGTCGAGGGGACCACTTTGGAACTGGTAGCTTCGGTGCCTAGTCTCCCCCTCGGAGCGGCCGTAGGGATTTCCGTTACCGTCGTGGTCTCTCAGCCAGTGTCCTCTGTAGAGTCTGGAGGTCCTGCTTTTGAGGCCATGAGTAGTGCGCTGGCCATGTCCTTGCCGGCTCAGCAAGTCTCTACCTCACCGTTCCTAGACTTGGGAACTGGTGCTTCTGGTGTGCTTCAATCCCATGACAGTGGTGCCCCAGGGCCTGAGGATACCACCTTGGGGGGTTCCCTCCTCCCGGGAGGTCCTTCTGAATCCACTTCAGATGAACCTCCAAGGAAAAAATTGGGCAAGAGGAAGCACATTGACTCTCAGGATGAGTCAATCACTTCAGATACTGACCTCGATGATGTGGAGGGGTCCCCAAAATCGTCCTTGGATGACGTCTCATTTTCAGATATCCTCGAGATCCTGAGACAGAGAGGCGATTGGCAATCCAAAACCCCTTCTGCGGAGGAGTCAGTCTTCTTCAAGGCCTTTGGGGCCCAGCCCTCCACCTCCTGGGTGTCTCCACCCTTCGATGAATTACTAGATTTAGTTTCTCGAAGGGTGTGGGAATACCCTGACTTTGTGGAACCGGTGCCCGCCAGGCCTAACAAGTTCCTCTCAGCCCCTCCTCAAAAGGAATTTTTGACCAAAGGAGTTGCAGTAGATGCGATGGTGGTGGCATCTGCCACTCAGCAAGACATGGCAGAGGCTTCAACGTCTATTCACCCTCCTAATAAGGATTCCAGGAGCATGGATAGGTACGGGAAGTGTACCCTTTCTTCAGCGGCCTTTACCCTGCGGTCACTGAATTACCTTTGTCATTTCACCAGGCTCCAAAGGGACCTCCTCAAAGAGTTAGGTGAGTCTCTTATGGGTAATCTTCCTGAGGCGTTAGCCCAAACTGTTGGCGCCCAGATGACTACCCTATCTTCGATAGTCAACTCGTCCATGAGGCTCATCTCATATGCGGCCGAAGGGGCGAGTAGAGCAGCGGGAATAGGCGTGGCTCTTAGAAGACACGCCTGGTTACACTTGTGTCCCTTTGCGGAGGCTTTTAAGTCTTCCTTCACCTCCCTTGTTGCAACTTCTTTGCCAGTCCTCACAATGCGAAATGCAGGGACTTCTTCACTCTGACTCCCTCTCAGGGGCAGATTCCCAGGGACGCTCTAGCTCACAGTTGGCCCCCCGGTCTACTTTACGCCTTCCCTCCGGTTCCCCTTCTCCCGAAGGTGATACAGAAGGCGATTTATCTTGGGAGCAACATGATTTTGATCGCTCCACACTGGCCTCGTCAGGTTTGGTTCCCCTTCCTTCTGAGGTATGCGGTGGAGGGCCCATGGTTTCTGGACCTGGTGCCCGACCTGTTGACTCATCAATTGGGACAGTCTCACCCATCCCTCAGGTCCTTGAGGTTGGCCGCTTGGTTACTCCACTTCCAACCTTAGTCAGAGATAACTCCTTTTCTCCAGAAGTCATCCACATTTTGTCCTCTTCTCACAAACCTTCCACTGTTAAACTGTATTCCAGCAAGTGGAAGAGGTTTGCTCTTTGGGCCCAGCAACGAGGTATAGATCCACTTACCTCCCCAGTACCTCAGGTTTTAGAATTCCTGGCTTCCTTGTTTTATTTGGGCTCTTCAGTTTCCACAATTAAAGTCCAACTGGCGGCTATCTCTAATTTTCATGTCTCCTTTGAGCCTTCCTTAATGGCAAACAGGCTTTGCAAATCTTTCCTTAAAGGAGCGTGGCTCCTTGACCCCAATAGCCCATCCTGTGCCCCCTTGGGACCTGAATATGGTTCTAGCTTCTTTAACTGCCCGCCCCTTTGAACCAGCAGCTACTTGTGATATAAAATTTCTATCTTGGAAAACCGCCTTTTTGGTGGCAATAACCTCTGCCAAGCATGTCTCAGAGCTTCAGGCTCTCTGTTCTAATCCTCCTTATTTGATCTTTCACAAAGACAGAGTGTCCCTCAAGTTAAATCCCTCTTTCTTGCCCAAGGTAGCATCCCCCTTATGCATTCAACAATCCTTGGAGCTCCCTGTGTTTTTTCCCAAATTCTCCAGTAGCGCAGAATATATCTTCCACCAGTTGGATGTTCACAGACAATTGCATTTTTATTTAAGTAGGAGCAATCAGACACGAAAGTCAGATCAGCTGTTTGTGTCCTTTGCGGAAAATAGGTTGGGTCAACTGGTGGCTAAAACCACCATAGCCAAATGGATTAAAGATTGCATCTCCTCCATTTATTCACGTTCGGGCAAAGAGCTACCTTTCCCAGTCAGGGCTCATTCTACCAGGGCAATGGCTACTTCTGTAGCATTCCACTCCAAATTATCGATAGATGATATCTGTGTGGCCGCTACCTGGACTTCTCCGCACACCTTCATTTCTCATTACAAGATAGATGTGGCTTCTCGAAGTAGAGCTTCCTTTGGTTCCACAGTTCTCAGGAGTGTTTTCCAATGAGCCACCCGGGATTTAGGTGCTAGGGACGCTGTCCCATCAGTTATGAATGTAGGCGAGATAGGATCCCATTACATCTTTTAGTTATGTACTTACCATAACTTCAGATGTATGGGATCCATCTCGCCTACATTCATATGTACCCGCCCTCCTTCCCCCTTCCTATTGGATTTAGAGGGAATGCTGCTACTTACTGAGTTTTTCTCTTGAAGGACTTTAGTTTGTTACAGTTGCTGGTATGCCTCTGTGTCTGGATGTAGGTATGAAAGCGAACAAACAAGATCTGGGGAAGCAGGCGTGGTGCATTCTGGGATAAGGGGTAGCCCAGCCAATTAGAGACTTTGTTCTACTATATAGTGGTCGAGTCGGAGCCGATCCATCAGTTATGAATGTAGGCGAGATGGATCCCATACATCCGAAGTTATGGTAAGTACATAACTAAAAGTTTTATCCCCTGTGCAGACTAGCCAAGTTAGCTTGGGATATACATTCACAGCACAATCTCACTCTACAGGTATCCCATCCTCTCAAGAGCAAAACTGTTTGTCAGACAAGCTGAGCAGAGCAAATGCAGACCTTCACGAGTGGAAGCTAGATTTGGGGGAGTCTTCCAAGATTTGATCCATTTGTAGTGAGTTCCTGAAGCACCCTGTTTATCTCCACACTGAACAGTATGCTGGCAAACGTGTGCTCCATGGATCCATGCAAAAAGGTCTGGAAGACAGATGTGTTTTCCTTTCCTTGGACAGCAATGTTCTTGTATGCTTTTCTATCCTTTCTGATGATACCCACAGTACCTCTAAAGATTCAGGAGGAGTCCCCCAAGATTACTGTGGTGAATCTCTTCTGGCCCAGGCAACAGTGGTTCTCCTTTTACAAATGTCTAGAAGCAATTACTATAAGCTCCCTCACAGAATGGATCTACTCACACCAGAACAGGGGTGTTTGATACACCCTGACATCATCTTCAGTTAACTGCCTGTATGATAGGGCCTTAATTCCTTTTAGGCATCTTCAGTGGCGGATCCAGGAATTTGCAGAAGGGGGGGCGCAGTCTGGATAGTTGACTACCGGGGTGGAAGCAGAAAAAAGTAATTCCTACACAGCACATCTATTTTCAATGCATGCCTGGAAAAAAAACGTTCTTTAGCTGACCATTATGTTTTTGGATTGTTTACTGTTCTTTCTCTTGGTTTAAGCACAACTAATTTTCTTTAACAAAAGTCGTAACTGTACCTTCTCTTCTTTCAACAAATTCTGGAGTGAGTAAAGGAGGGGGAGGCAATGCTGGTCTCCAGGAGTTCAAAAATGCTGGTTATCTTCTTTCTCAAGTCAAAGTTCAATGAAACGAATTGTTTTTAGGTCAATGTTTTCCATGTTCATGGCCATCTGAATTTGAGTAATTTTGTCTTCCAACTCATATTCTTAGACAGTGAACTTCTGTCCTGTTGAACTTTCACTGAGCTTGGATTGCAGTCACTGCAACTTCAGCACTGGGGAAATAGTTCTAATTTGGAGAATGCAGTACTTTCCACAACTGTGTTTTATAATTGGAATAGTCTGTGTAGCAATTACCATTTTTGGGAGTTGAATATAAGCTGACAATTTCCAATACAATTGCTGCTACCTTGTTTTCCACAGCTGCTGGCACCTTAAATGCAGCAGTGTTATATTATCATTTTGTCAGATTTTAAAGAATTCAACAGATGGTTCAGCCTTAAGAAAGCTTTGTGTCCATTTAGCTTCACTGTTCAGGAGGTTTGGCTGTAGTTAGAAAACACCATCATTGTACATGTTAGTGATGTTGGTGTCCTGGTTAACTTTTGTCTTTGGAGCAAGTGAGTTCTGCTGTGGTACTACTCTGAATTCTGTGATCATTTCTCTTCTGTTTGTCAGGTTCTCCATTTTTTCTTTAGTCATGTCCATTTCTATCTGCAACTTTCCCTTAATACAACTCATGTTCCTGAACATCTGCTCACCTTTTGTTGTCTTCCATTTCTTTGCATTGCTCATGTATACATCCCTCCAGAACTTCTCTTGCTATCATCTATCAAACTCTGCATTAAGTTTTACATAATGTACCGGCTCTCATTATTTTTAGAGAGCCTTCTTTCCTCAGCCACTTCTAAAGCCTTCACAGACAGTCATTTTGCCTTCTTAATCCTCTTTCTATTTAGAATTAATTTTTTGCAACTTCCTGGGTAATATTTCCAACTTCTGTCCATAGTTCATGTACTCTGTCCAGCATGCCTAATCCCTGACTACTGATACTTCTCTTACTTTGTATGCTGCCTGTGGAGTAGAGGACTTCTGTGATGGTAGTGCTCTGACTACTGGTACTTCTTACTTTCTATGTTGCCTGGGAGTAGATGACTTCTATGATGGTAGTACTGACTTCTCTGATGGCACTTGTATGAATTTCTATGTTGCCTGTGGAGTGGATGATTTCTATGATGGTAGAGCTCTGACTGACTACTGGTACTTCTCACTTTCTATGCTTCCTGTGAAGTAGAGGACTTCTGTGATGGTAGTGCTCTGACTACTGGTACTTTTACTTTCTATGCTGCCTGTGGAGTAGAGGACTTCTGTGGAATTTCTATGTTGCCTGTGGAGTGGATGACTTCTGATGGTAGTGCTCTGACTACTGGTACTTTTACTTTCTATGCTGTCTGTGGAGTAGAGGACTTCTGTGATGGTAGTGCTCTGACTACTGGTACTTCTTACTTTCTATGTTGCCTGGGAGTAGATGACTTCTATGATGGTAGTACTGACTTCTCTGATGGTACTATGAATTATGTTGCCTGTGGAGTAGATGACTTCTCTGATGGTAACACTCTGACTTAATTAGTAGTCAGACTTTGTCAATATGTCATATCATCTAAACATATGTATAAAAACATTCTCGGATGTCTTTCGGCAAATATGGATTACAGAGGAGTAGTCCATCGGGATGTCTCTATGCATGAACAGCAACACTAAACTGTTAAGGCGCTTTTGCCACATGGTACTCCGGAGTTCAGACTTTCAGTTTTAAGGCTGAATTAGCCCTCTCTACTCCAGAAGTTGTGACTGGAGTGAGCAAGAGTGTATTTAATACAAACGAAATGTTTGGGAACATTTTGACATTTGTTTGTGAATAGGTCTGCTTCAAATCATTTAGCAGTGCAGAATTGTGCGATATAGTCTCCCATGTCCTTTTCCACAGTCTGAGCTCTTGGGTGAATGTTGTTGAAGGAAAGTCAAAAATTTTTTTAAGTGAACTCTATCTAATGTTAAGCTGTTCAAGTTTGATGGAATTAGTGAGAGTCCTTGAATACCTGTTGATGCCATTGTAGTGAATCGTCTGGACAGTTTATGAATGAAGTGATCCAGAAAGGGAATAAAAATTGCTCTTTGCCAGTACTCTTCTGAAGTCTCTTCAGCCACATTGTTCTTCATAGTCTGTTTGCTACAGACACGTGGAAGGGGTAATTCAGTATTATTGCAGAAGCTCCCCATTTCTGACATATCTCTGAAGATATTCCTAAACTTATTCTCAATGTTTGCACGAACAGCCTGCAGCTCATTAAGCAGGCAGCTGACATGCTCATATGCATACAGTATGTCTTGTGACGATCCTTGTAGAGGTTTGCTAAGGGGCTTAGTAAAGCCAAACAAGAACCTTGCTGACTGAAAGGAAACAGTAAAGCAAGACTTAGTAATTGAACTGTAAAGTCCACTGGCATCTGTCAAAGTTTTTCCATCCCAGTGTGGCCCTCTGTTATTCATAATATTGTCTAAACAGTGAATGAGTGATTCACACATATGATAGAAGTTAAAGGCTGTATGCCTCTCCACCCATCTGGTCTTACACAGCAACTTAAGCTTTTGTTTTCTATAGGTTTTTTTGCCACTTGCCTTTTGCTGTAAGTTTATGTACTGCACTGATTCCTCTAGACATCTTTGCCTTTTTGGGGAGTATTTGAAAAACAAACCAACTTCCTTCACTATATTTAACATTATTCGTACTTCTGGAACTTGGCAAGCCTTTGAAAGTATGAGGTACAACTGGTGGCTAGCACAGTGGAAAAAAATAGCATGTGGTACTTTTTCTTGAAACAAAGCTGCACAGCCTTTCTGTACTCCAGCCATGTTTCCAGCACCATCAGTGACTTCATCCGAATGCTTCTTACTGACTTCACTAACAGTACTTCTCTCACTTTCTATGTTATCTGTTAAGCCGCTGACTTCTGTGACAGTACTATTTTCACTGACTTCTCTGATGGTACTTCTATGACGGTAGAGCTCTGACTGACTACTGGTACTTCTCTTACTTTCTGTGCTGCCTGTGGAGTAGAGGACTTCTGTGATGGTAGTGCTCTGACTACTGGTACTTCTTACTTTCTATGTTGCCTGTGGAGTGGATGACTTCTATGAAGTTAGAACTCTGACTGACTCCTGGTACTACTTACTTTCTATGTTGCCTGGGGAGTAGATGACTTCTATGATGGTAGTACTGACTTCTCTGATGGCACTTCTATGAATTTCTATGTTGCCTGTGGAGTGGGTGACTTATGATGGTAGAGCTCTGATTGACTATGTTGCCTGTGAAGAAGATTACTGGTATTTATCTTACTTTCTATGCCGCCTGCGGAGTACATGACTTCTCTGATGTTAACACTCTGACTTAATTAGTAGTCAGACTTTGTCAATATGTTATACCATCTAAAGATATGTATAAAAACTATACACGGCAGGAGAGAAAGTCTAACAAATTTTAACACTAAGCATTTCATGATGGCCTCTATGTTCTCATACCGTACTGTAATATATGTCACAAGCTTAGTCATACTACTGTTAGATTTTTAATTAAGCGGATTAATAAGTAGCATTCTTCTCGGATGTCTTTCTGCAAATAAATTGATTACCGAGGAGTAGTCTATCGGGATGTCCCTATGCATGAACAGCAACACTAAACTGTTAAGGCGCTCTTGTCCCATGGTACTCCGGAGTTCAGACTTTATCAGTTTTAAGGCTGAATTAGCCCTCTCTACTCCAGCAGTTGTGACTGGAGTGAGCAAGAGTGTATACAAAGGAAATGTTTGGGAACATTTTGACATTTGTTTGCGAATAGGTCTGCTTCAAATCATTTGGCAGTGCAGAATTGTGCGATAAAGCCTCCCGTGTCCTTTTCCACAGTCTGACCTCTTGGTGGAATGTTGTTGGTGAAGGCAAGTCAAAAAAATTTTTAAGTGAACTCTCTCTATCTAATGTTAAGCTGTTCAAGTTTGATGGAATTAGTGATAGTCCTTGAATAGCTGTTGATGCCATTGTAGTGAATCGTCTGGACAGTTCATGAATGAAGTGATCCAGAAAGGGAATAAAAATTGCTCTTCGCCAGTATTCTTCTGAAGTCTCTCCAGTCACATTGTTCCTCATAGTCTGTTTGCTACAGACATGTGGAAGGGGTAATTCAGTATTATTGCAGAAGCTCCCCATTTCTGACATATCTCTGAATATATTCCTAAACTCATTCTCAATGTTTACACGAATAGCCTGTAGCTCATTAAGCACACAGCTGACTTGCTCATATGCATACAGTATGTCTTGTGACGATCCTTGCAGAAGTTTGCTTAGGGGCTTAGTAAAGCCAAACAAGAACCTTGCTGACTGGAAGGAAACAATAAAGCAAGACTTAGTAATTGAACTGTAAAGTCCACTGGCATCAGTCAAAGTTTTTCCATCCCAGTGTGGCCCTCTGTTATTCATAATATTGTCTAAACAGTGAATGAGTGCTTCATACATATGATAGAAGTCATCAAAGGCTGTATGTCTCTCCACCCATCTGGTCTCACACAGCAACTTAAGCTTTTGTTTTCTATAGGTTTTTTGCCACTTGCCTTTTGCTGTAAGTTTATGTACTGCACTGATTCCTCTAGACATCTTTGCCTTTTTGGGGAGTATTTGAAAAACAAACCAACTTCCTTCACTATATTTAACATTATTCGTACTTCTGGAACTTGGCAAGCCTTTGAAAGTACGAGGTTCAACTGGTGGCTAGCACAGTGGAAAAAAATAGCATGTGGTACTTTTTCTTGAAACAAAGCTGCACAGCCTTTCTGTGCTCCAGCCATGTTTCCAGCACCATCGTACCCTTGAGCTTTGCAATGCTCAAGATTCAACGTTAGCTTCGTTAGGTATGTGACCAACTTATTGCATATTTCCTCTCCAGTCACAGATTCACAGGCAATAAACTCTATGAATCTCTCCACAGGATGGCTATTCTGCACATATCGTAGTACTACTCCAAGTTGTTCCCAGTTGCTTATATCTGCAATTTCATCTGCTTGGATGGAATAAAAGGGTCCAAGAGGCTGTTGTTTAATATCCTTTATTATCTGCTGTTGAATGTATTCTTTAATACAGTCTAGCAATTCATTCTGTACTGTTTTTGAAATATACGTTGCATTCTTTTGGCATGTCTGCAAGTGGGCTTCTAACTGTCTGTCACCAGCATCAATTCGGAAATCAACTAGAGATCTGAAATTTCCTTTGTTGGTTGTACAGTCAGATGTGCAGTCATCTCTCTGTCCACGGAGTGCTATCCCTTGCCTTCCACAGTACTCCAGACACTTTATAATAGAGGTTAGTAGAGCTCTGTTTTTGGCCACCTGCAGCTGTGACGCATTTGAAATTGCAAAGTCCACTCTTTGACTTGGATTGTCACTTGTGACTCGGAAAGCATGTAATTTTGCCTCAGATTTCTTGTGGTAATCTAATTCTGAATGTCTCTGAATATCAGCTTTGGCATGCTTCCAATTACAATATGGCTGCTCAATGAATAACTTTGCACGTTCCGTCTGTGCTGGTGTTGGAAATAACACACAGGCTAAACAATACAGCCCATCTTTTTCACTGAATATGCCAGAAAATGAAACTGGTCTAGCCATGACAGCTGACATTGGCGAAGGGAACTTCCTGATTTTCTTCTTTTGTCTGTGAAGGCTTTGAGTGGGAAACGAAAACCTTCATGTGGTTTGCGATGATTTATGACAATGACTTTCTCCTTATCTGCAGTATTAGTACATGTGATGTACTCACTAATATCTGTCAAACACTTTGTGGCACTGACTTCATCCAAATGCTTCTTAGTGACTTCACTAACAGTACTTCTCTCACTTTCTATGTCATCTGTTAAGCTGGTGACTTCTGGGACAGTACTACTTTCACTGACTTCTCTGATGGCACTACCTTCATTTACCATGTCTTCTGTGTCAAACAGACATGACTCTCTGACTGCTGGTTAAAAAAACAAAAACAAATATCAAGAGGAAGATACCTTCTGTAACAGTGTAACAAATACTTCTTTAACAGTACATCAAATACTTCTTTAACAGTACAACAAATACTTCTTTAACAGTACAACAAATACTTCTTTAACAGTACAACAAATACTTCTTTAACAGTACAACAAATACTTCTTTAACAGTACATCAAATACAACTACATTTGCCTCCGTTGAATAGTGTACTGTTAAACAAAAAAAGTTTCACTAAGTAAAAAAAAAAAAATAGGGAAAGAATCTATACACTAGATGCCTGCAAACCCACAAAAGAAATGCAAAGTATACAACATGGATTATTAAGGTGTTGTATCTCACCTATGAGCTCCTGCCTTCATATAACACTTTTAGAGTACAGTACCTTTCAGTTCATTTTCCATTACATATCTGACTTTCCTTTCAAGACTAAAATTATTAAAACTTATAAATACCCTCATTCATAAAATCCTAGACAAATACTTTAGCACAGGAAATAGTGTCACACACCTCTGAACTATCCGTCAGTCATCCTGATACTAGGACATAATTCTGTACTTTACCACTACTCTCACTCACAAATGACTTACCCTCAGAGACTGAACCTTCTCTGTGTTTTATGACCTTTCCGAAAAATTTGGAGAGACTGTTGCTGTAGTTCTCGCTTTGCTCCTGAAGACATGGCAGCACTTTCTGCTGACATACTGCAGCTCATTTCAATACACAAATAACTGCTTGAAGCCGTCGGTTATCTATTGTACAAAATAAAACAGTGTCAAGTAGTAATGACTTCGCTAATGGCCACAACAACATGTCTTCATTATGCTGAAGAAAGAACGCATATAAAACACTTCACAAATGAATGCACAAATCTGTTCTTTGCTTTGACATGTTCCAGTTGCTTTACAAAACTGTCTGTCTGTGGGTGCTATACTTCTATCAGCCTTCACACTCTGGCATTACACAGCATTTTCTGGACAAATAAAGGGCGTAGGTCAAAACTGTAAGCATTTTGTGAGCAATGAAAGATATTAGAATGTACAAATAGCCTGAACTTTGACTGCCAAGTGTCCACAGTGGTGAGGAACTCCTTCTATGTGGAAGAACTTATAAGTAAATGTACGGCATCCAGATCCAAGGAAATTATAACCCCACTGTATTCAGCCTGATTAGTACAATGCACTATTTCACATGTACTTGACTAGGCACTTATTTGACATGTTCTGTAACTTTAGGACACATCATTTAACATTTGTCTCTGTAAAGCTACCAGGAAATTATACCATGTATTAACCCTTAAAATCAGATAAAAAGAACCCTCAGTAGGGCTAACAATGATGTCTAATTATATATAGTACATAAATAGATTCAGAAAGGGATGACAAAAGCAAAATTCCCTTATAAATTTACAAATAGTTTGAGGCTATAGGGAATAAGACAGACTAATTACAGAAAATATAAAGATGTCATTTTTCTGCTTGTTGGTAATGCATGGTTTCCTCTACCTACAGGATTACTGCCAACAGCTTTCACCTCCTGGACATCTTGCTTCCCTACAACATGATACAACTCTGCACGCAATGAACGTACGGGCTGTCCTGCAAACTGTCATGTTTCAGTAAACAACGTTCAGCTTTGGGCGTTGAAAGGCTGTAGTCCTGTTTCTTTCAGGCGCAGTAACTTGTGCTACTAGATATAAACATTGACTGTTCTGGTGAATTCAGAGTGGGGCAACAGTGCAATTTCATGGAAAACAGTGGTATAAAGATGACTTCTTATTTTTTTTAATTTTTTTGTCACTCCAACTACACAATTGAACTCAAACCAATAACCATAATGATGTCCTTCCCAGGTCCAGTTCTAATTATAATGGCTTTCAGAAAAATCAGGGAGTCTCAGACTCTATTATGGGGCAACACATGTAGCAAGACCCAGAAGCGCACATGAGTTGTGGTTATGGTCTTTATGGAATAGTGAGAGAGAGCATGAAATGCCACGTGCATGCTTTGTTTCATTCATTCATTCACATCTGGCAACTTCATGGGAAGGTAATATGGAACAAACAGGCAAAATGTGGAACACTTACTAATGGCTTACTAACCACTTAAACTAGGAAGCTTATAGAATGGTTAAAATGTTGTATTTTTACTTATAGAATAGTTTAATGATTTAGCACTATTACAGGTTAAAAGAACACTAACACTAAATGTGTGACAGGCTCTTTCAATGCGGAACTTCCGAGGAACATGAACTTTTTAATACCCCAAATGAGGATGTTTTTTCCTCGAAATGAGGTACTCTTGAGAGGTATGGAAGCATCTACCCAACTGAAAACTGGCATCTGAATTCAGCAAATTAAAGGATGGTGTTCTGCAATAAGAAGGTGATGGCTGCTTGTATTTTATTTGGGCATTAACACTGCGCAACTAGATAAGAACTTTAGCAGGCGATCATGGTCATAAAAAATGCCCCTGAAGACTTTTCATATCGTTGTGCATCGCAGTATCTCTGTTGGATGCCTGCAAAGTAACAGAATTCCATGCTTGTAGTGCAACAGCACAGCACACGCGTTTCAGTGCACACCAAACCTACACAACGCCATTAATGACTGTCATAGCTCTCGTGTTTCCCAATCATCCAGCCATTCATTTCCATTCTTCTGGAATTAAAATTAAAGCTGTTTTTACTGATGGCCAAAAGTAGCAAAATTAAAAAATAAATAAACTTCCAGAGGCATTTATTCTTATGATAATGTCACAATGATTCTTATGGTGGTAACAAACGTAGCTTTACTCCATGACAGGCACCGTTAATCCACACAAAAAGCTGATAATCAGCAGGGACATTTCTGTTCAATCAAGGCACTCTCCTCTATGATATCTACATACCTCAGGGGTATTCTAGTTATTATGCTATAAAGCGTCGCTCTTCGGTTGATTGTGATGATCAACAGGAAAATGTTACATCACGCCGTCTAAGTTAACTTTGTTAGCTCGTGCTTTTAACCTGTGGCTGGTGTTACCATAGCTCCACCTGTAAACAGTAATTGATTACTGAGAGCTTGTTCCTAGGTGACCAATGGACCAAACACCAAAAGCGAAATGGAATAATTATCTATTTCATTTTCATTTTTAAATAACTATTTCAGTTAGGAGCCTCACCTGTGAAGTCTGTGTTGGGTTCACTCTGGACATTTTTTGTGTATGACCAGCCTTAGCCATAGATGAACTAGATAGCTTCCTAAGGTGCCAGTCATCCAGGGATACTTGCACTGTATTGTAAATTATTTATTACATAAAGGACTATTGCTGATATAGCACCCCTGCTCTAAACAGCCACAGCTATGGCACCCCATTAGAGAGGTGCCGCACACCTGATCACTCAATTTTTGGGCTTTCTGTTTCATCCCATCTAGAACCCCATGGTTGTTGGGGGGTGTTCTAGCAGTGCCCAGAGATTCCACTGATTTGAATTATTTGCTCAAAAATCATTACACTGCATTCTTAGTCGGAGTCTATTGAAAAGGCAGAGGAAAATGTTAAAAAGTAAGACAAAGCATGACAAAACAAGAAATACATAATCTGTCTTAATAGTGTGGGGAGGCAAGGATAGATGGAAAACCAAGGGGACACTGGGCATATATCAGTGGGGAACCACTAGGACGTGGAGGGACCCATGAAGACCTTTGCCAAGGGCTTCTTTTACCTATGCTATGCTACAGACCACCCTCTCAAACTCAGGAACCCCACTCAGCCTTCCTGAAGACACTGGAGAGTATGAATATCTTTCCAAATACCATCATATTGGGAGACTTCAACTACCCAAACATAGACTGGGAACATTACTCAAGCCCCAACACCCTATCTCAAAGGTTCCTAGAATTCATAAACTCAAATGCGATGGAACAATTAGTCACCACTCCCACAAGAGGAGATAATATACTAGACCTGATCATCACAAACATGGGGACAAAATGCTCCACACCAGAAGTATACCCCTCATTGGTGAAATCAGACCATAAATTAATCTCACTGGAAATCTACATCCCACCCCCACCCCTTGCACAGAAGACCACAGTGAAGAATTTCTCAAAAGCCGACTTCACACTTCTTAAGACTGAAGTGGTATCTTTCAAGGCCCCTGGGCCAGTGGAAACCACAACCCACACCGCTGAATCCTTTATGCCTTCTACGGACACCTTCAAGAATGCATGGATCATGCAATCCCTAATAAAACCAAGACCCATTCCCACAAAGGCAGGCATCCTGTCTGGTGAACCCCAGCCATTAACAAACTTTACAACAGGATGTTAGGAGCATTTTCATAGGCAGGTCTTTGCTGATGAATGCATGCAACTGTACAGAGCTAAAGATGAGAGTTTAAATTGGGATGTGTAGCAACTTCCAAGTATTCAGATTTTTTTCTGACCAAGATAACTAATAAATTAGATGTCTAGTTTGTTACACTACTAGTGACTGTACCATCTTGTCTGCGTAGAGACAATGCATATAGGGCTGGATTGCAATTTTCTCTCATCCCACATCTGCCAAACCAAAAAAGAAAATATAGCAGGCTGCAGAAATCACTTTTTATGCTTCTGGCCATTTGGCCATTGACTACATTTTTGACAACTGCTGCACAAATGACCACATCAGAGTCCCGATTATGCAAATATCCCTTTTTAAGCAATTATTTGTCACATAATACCCCCCTGCTAGGTGGCAAACAATAGCTGAGGCAAGCCAGCATCTTTAGCCGAAGGCTAGAATCTCGGTATGTTTTATTGGTTTAACCTAATTTTGCTAATTCTGTTTTCACACATTTTATTTCATTAATTGTATTTCTGTGAACAACTTTACGGTTCGTAGATTCGATCCTGTTTTGGCAGATTCGTCGTCCATTGAGTTTATTTAATTATTAAACCCTTCTGCAGCGCACGTCTCCATTTTTTTTATTTCCATCTGGTATTATATTATTGATGCCACTAAATAACAGACATTTGAATTTCAGACTTCATATCCATTAGAAAATGTATCTATATAGAATATATTGCGCTAAACAATTTTTAAATGGTTGAGCTTTAATAAAGTCAACACGACAAAGGTTGAAAGCACTCTGTTGTATTCATATACTAACTGTTACTGATTCTGGAGAATAAGTCAGGGAAACAGTCTGCTAAAAATCAGAATTTAAGATAGTTTACAAAATACTTAAAGGGGGGAGTGCAATGCTGAATTGCCTGTATACATCAGGCACTTGTTTGCTACTGCAGTTATTGTTCAAAGCCATATAATGCATGACCATCCATGATATTGCTCGACGTTGAATATACACTCGTTTGCTAAATTTTTAAAGGAGTGTTTTATACGATTTTGCTAACTACGGTTTTAAGACCATCATACATATGTTAACTGCACACAATAAAAACATATTTTTAAATTGCCATTGATCCAGCACCATTAAGGGCTTCTGCATAAAATGTAGTTTAATAAAAACATATTGCACTGGGGAAAAAGAGGCGAATGGCTTACGTGCCCTGGGCATGGGCAGTAATAATACTGAATCTTCTTTAAGTAAGCTATAATAGTTCAAATCAGCCCTAAATTATCACCTGGCAACTAATAAACTATGCAACTGTACCACATCTGCAGTTGAAGTATGCAATCTTAACTCTGTTCACCATGGATACTGTAAAAGTGTATTATAGTATTTTTGATTTTACTCTCAATATCTTGAAGATGTGCTTTGTAAATGTTTGACTGTTGCTTTGAAATACTTGCAAGTAGTGTTTGACTGTTTTTCAATCCCACTGTGGTGGTGCTGCGGTAGCGTTGTCACCTCACAATAAGATGCTGTCCAGTTCAATTCTCAGCTAGAGCGTCTTCTGCGTGGAGACATGCGTGAATGGGCGTAACTTTGTTGAAGGTTGTGCGTCAGGGCTGGTAACTCTGCACATAAAAATCAACTACCAATCATTAGCGGACCGGAGTTCTGCTGTGGCGGAGTTCTGCTGTGGCGACCCCTAACCGGGAAAAGCCGAAAGACACAACAGGTGTTTGACTGTTTTTCTATTTAACTGTCAAAAATGTGTTTGACCTTGTTTTGTAGCTTTTCTCTCGCCTTTGCTAAAAATGGGCATTTCAATCTGACATTTTGAAATGGGTATTAGGTTGCGTTTTATGCTGTAAAACAGCACAACATTTTAGCGTCTTCTGGAATTATCCACAATAGATCTGTTGACCGAAAGAGTGAATCAAGAGCAAAATAACATGTCATTAGTTTGCTCACACCCATGCTACATTAAAGAATTTATCATTGTCTTGATTCAGTACATAAACGCTTGATATAATAAGATATCCAGCTGACATTGAAAACTGTGTCGAATAGTTTCTAACAAAGCATTTTGATTGTTTTAAACAAATGTGCAGAAACTTGCCTTTCATTGTGTAGTCTACCCAGAATACAATTAATTTAAATACAACTGATACGTACTTACATCTAAGATAAATTCGTATTTTTGTGTATTTTTAGAAGTATTGTTTTAAAAGACTATAGTGATAACTGGAACATTTTCATTATTTAATACTATATAATGAGATTTTAGAATTACGCTACAAATTGGAAGTGTTAAGTAAACATGGACCAACATATTTCTGTCTTGTTAAAGATTAGATGTTAAAAAGGGAAAATGTGCACTGCCATTAGAATGGAATATAATAATAAGTGTATTTGTGTTGTGCGTTTGCTTTGCGATATGTATTGTATGCATCACAAACATTTAAAGCGAAAAATAATATTATGTCTGCAACTCACAACTCCAGCAATATGCCTGCACCCTAGGACAAGAAGACAACACATATACATATGCGTATTATTTTCCCAGTCCTGATGATTTTAAAGCGCTCCTATCATTGGAAGGCCGTAGAATCCTACCGTTGCTGTTTACCCAAGTTTATGGAGCAGATGGTTATTAATACTATTCCACTGTAAGAATCCCACTAAATAGAATCTTATGAAGGCGTAGTTCTAACTCCAGAAATAATCAGGGACTTACAGGGCCACCTTAAAATATTGGTACTACCGACTTCAAAGGTGAACAGAATTACATGGTTTAACAAGCATTTTCTGAAGTAAAAAAAGTATATAGTAGGTGTAATTCATACAGTTTCTCTTGAAATCTCTAATTTTAGCTGGGATTAGAAGGGTTGGAGCAAAATTTTGAGCCAAAATCCCTGAGCATTAGGGACAGCTGAGAGGTTTAATAGTGGATAACTGCAAATAAAATGCATGTATTGTACCAGTACTGCTGGAGGAACGTACCTGTTGTTATCACTGATTTGCCCCTCCATAATATAAGTATTTCTGAAGGCATATCCTTATTTTCAGATTTGATTTACCCCTTCATCCAATTTTCTGACCCCTCCCCCTCATCACATATGGTTTTTAAGCTGTCTAGTACGCAGAAAAATCACACTACACGACAAACATACTAGTGGCACCAATAATTTTAAAAAGGACGGCACACATATTACATCTTCCCTTTCCAGAAGCAAAATAAATGACATTATGTAGTAAAATTTTGAAATACTGTCCATCTGGGTGGACAGAGTTTACACTGTTTCTTAGCTAACTTGATTATATTTTGCCATCACTTGTCACTCTGTTTTTTTAAGTAGTATCCCACTTTTATACGGGAAACGGGAAGACCTGTATGCTGTTTGGTATTCATATTTATACTAACTAGATGTCCAGTTCTGGGGATGAAGGTACCTACTATTCAAGGACATTTGTACCTCTTTTCAGTGTCTGCGCATCGAGAGGTATGCTAGCCGGGCTCTTGACAGAGCAAATAGAACAGAAAAACAAAACAGCAGAAATATTTTGTACAGTGAATCAGAAAGGTACTACACAGATATTTTACGCAATGAATTAATATTATACGGTGAACTTAAAAGCATTGTTGTATATAATGGTACATTTGCTAACACTGTAACATTTAGGAATACAGCTTTTGTAGGTTTAATAAGTATACAAGCTGAGGTGGAGGAAGCATGTTTTTAGCAGACAATTATAAGGCTTTATGGTTACATTTTTACAGTGGCCAGTGCTTTGCATTTCATTTTGAAGGGAGAATGATAGCAGCGGCCTGAGAATATAATTGTTTTGAGCTTCTGGTGAGTTTAGTATTGCTATTTACTGTCAGTAAAACATTTGCATTACAAGTATCTCTTGAATCTAAATTTGAATGCCACAAGTTCATTTTGTGACCATATTTCACTTTGGAGAGGATTCCAAGTGGCTAGAGTCCATACCGTTCAACCTCTGAGTTAAATAATCTGAACAAAGCCAAAAACTCCAAAAATAATGACATATTTTAAATATTGTTCCTATAAGCTCAGAATGTTAATAGAATAATTCATTTTGTGTTGGAAAAGTCTGAAACTCAAATCCCTGTAATTATTTAGTGACTTCATGTCTCAATCCATCCACCCACAACCCCTTTATTCCCGACTTCAGCTCTCAATGCTTTGCAGGAAAACAAATGTTATGAGGAAAAGACCAAAAAGTATGAAATATGAGACAAATATCTGGACATTTTGTGAAAATCTGGACAGTTCAGAGGTATGGACTGGACCAAATTTGCGAAAGGACTTCTTATCTATAGTTGTGTTGAACTGTGGTCTAACAAGAGAGCGTAATCAGGTGTCCTTCTTAGGTTGTAATTTGGCTGTTTTATTGACGGCGTTTTTCTAAGAGGAGCGGTACCCTAAATTGAGTAGTTTGAATGTCAAGATACTAAGTAAAAGGGTTGCTCTACTCTGTAAAGGTAACCATTTGCATTTGTATAGCAGGCTAAATCGGTGGACTCGTTTACCAGCTAGCAGAGCAAATCTCCAAATTTTATTTTTAGCCACCTGTATTTTTGGGTGTGTTCATTCCTAATTGGGAGCACAAAAGATGAAAGCTATTTTCAAGTTTGTGTAAACATATGTCTAGCGTGCACAGTATGTGTATGCATTTCTATAAAGGTAACAGAAGCAACCAAAAAAGTAGGTGGATATAATAGGTACATAGATAGTAGGTCTATGATTACTGACTCGATTAGTTGACAACAGATGATGAATAAGGTATTGAAAAGGAGATAACATCGCAGTCATAGTCTTTCGTATAATAGTAATGATGCTAACAGTTTCTTACATTTAAACTAGTGAGATTGGATTATTAAAAATATATACATAAAGGCGCTGAGAAAAGGCAACTGCATTGAGCCTTTTTGTGCTTAGCAGATAGGCAGAAAGAAATCACGAAAGACTATGACTGCGATGTTATCTCCTTTTCAATACCTTATTCATCATCTGTTGTCAACTAGTATTCTTTTCCAGTCTCCCTTGGACACATAGCCTAATACGACTTAAATGAGTATTCTCGTTGTGCTATCCTGATTAACATAAATAATTATAATATCAAAAAAGAAAAAATGGGAGTCACATGCAAGCGTTCCAATGTAAGACAACGGCGTGAAAGATGTAATACGTATGTTTATTAGAAATTATTCAAGCAAAGAATTAAAAAAAACAGCAACTGTACATTTAATCAGTAAAGACAAATCAGAAAACACAGCAAAATATTTAGCAACAAAAAGGAATCAACAAACTATATAGGGTTCATAGTGTCCATGAATGTTGGAGTAACCAAGACTTCCAACAGTCCGATCCAAAAGCAATTAAACAAAATAGTTTGTTAAGGTGATATAGTTTAGATATGGAATGGTGTACAATTGCTTTGTGTATGATTGTACTCTATTATTTATTGGTTTTAAAACGCTCTCCAAACATAGATTGCCTTTACTGATGACCTTTCTCACTTCTGTTCTACTTTATTCCTCTTACCGAAACGTTGTGATTTCCAGCAGAAATGTTTCACCTAACTAACCTTTAAAATTTTTATCAGTTTGACATACTGGTCATTTTCCCCTTTTTTTCTGCCTCAAGCGTCTTATGTGTTGACTTTTATTTTTAGCCGAATTGTTCACAGATTATTGACTGGTCATTGACTGATGCTATGTATTTCTACCTTTCCCAGGTGGACTTTCCTGGTAAATAAAAGCAAAAAGTTGCATTTTGTAAAGCAAAAGAAGTATATAACTATTATTGTCATTACTGCCACCCTTTTTCACAAAATTACCAATTTTAGTAGGAATTATGAGGGAGGGAGCAAAATTTTGTGCCAAAATCGGGCATTTGAAAGGTATGCTAAATTCTTACTCAGCAGTTATAACAGTGAAGTCTGATGGACACTAGGAGACAGTACTTCAGAGGTAGCGGAATGTACAGAAGAGACATGCATGGTTACGCTGGTGTTTGGTATCCCAAGGGAATGTTTTTAACATCGCTCTTTTGGAAGGGACACTGTACCCCGTTCTGTTTCATCATTTCTTTGCCTGTGTACACAGTTATTAATCAATAGTATTAAAGAGCAAAGGTTAGTGAGGCATCAGCTTCATAGGTTTGGGAAAGTGACTTTCTGTAGAAAATGCATACAACAGTAGTACTTTAAAAAAACTATTATTGCATTGATATAACTGTTTATTTTGGAGTACTGAAAGTAGAATGCAATAAAAGTAAAACTAGTGCAGATCATGGTGCCATTTTTAACGTAGCCAGTCTACAATGGCGCCATTTTTAACGTAGTCAGTCTACAATGGCGCCATGATGAATTGATTTTATATTCCTTATAAGTTCAAGTTATGCCTAACAGATTGAATCTGCAGGATCTTAAAATAATTTCGGGGCAATATTCCTACTAAGTGAGAAAGACTGGGACGCTTTCACTAGGCTAAAGTGATCACATCATCAAAATTAATAGCTAACAGTCTAAAAGAATGGAAAGGGGAAGTTTGGATCCCTGTAATGAGACACGCAGGGTGACTTGCAAAGGGATTGTATGTTTTGATATTATCGAATAATTCCACAATACACGCGGCATGTTCAACAACAGTTGCTTCGAGTTCTAACATCCCATGTTCTTGTTAAACAGTTTTTATTATTTTTTAAAACAGTTTTGAAACTTACTATCTGTAATACAGTATTAAACAAAAAAAAAATTAATAAAAAAGTTTAACTTATGGATGTCAGAACTTGAAGCAACATGCCGCAATTGGAATATATTATCTTAACTGTTTATAACATGTTAATCAATCAATTTAATAAATTTAATTATTACTAACCAGCTACACGGCATTAAGCTTTCTACCGGAACACACAAGACACTTTATGAAGATAATATATGCGCTGAACCAAACATAAACACAAACATTACAAACACCACTTTAAATTTAGGCACTAATCACAAATTAGATTTTCCAGAATACTTTGCCTGACAAGTTGTTTAAAACTTGTTTTTAATATTAAACTGGCTCTTTGGTACAAAAATTAAAAAAATATATATACCTCTCTGAGAGACTCGCAGACTTACTGAAGGGGTTTGCTGGAGCTTCACTTACTAGACTTTCAAAAGATGTGTTTACCAAAACGCGCCTAACTCAACTACAACAGAGAAGTATTTGGAGGAGCAATTATTGAGGAGATTAAATCACCTGACTCTCCAACCTCCAATCGCTTCTCCAATGTATTTGAGTTAGGCGCGATTTTTCACAGCAATGATGATTGGTTCAGGTCCTGAGGAACCCGAACTGAAAAAAAAAAATGTACGTTTTTTTTTTTAAATTGTCGTGGAGAGAATTCCATTTAACTTGAACTCAGTGACTCCATATATGAGAGTCCATATTATTATATCAGTAATATGATCTCAAAAAAAAAAAAAAAAAAAACACGTAACTTGAAAACTTGAAAAGGATTTGGCGCGCGCCCCTGCGCCCATGCCTAAATCCGCACTCCTGAGGAAATACAGCAGGTACTAATGGAGACCAGAAAACCTGCTACTAGAGAATCATATATGAGCAAATTGAAAAAGTTTTTTTTGGTGGTGCCATCAGAATAAGCAGCATCAGTTAGGGACAGTGTCTCCGTGGTTTTGCAATATTTGTATGCGTTACTATCCTATGCCTTTGTTACTCCTATATCAAGGTTCATCTGTCAGCCATTTTAGCATGTCTGCCCATGGTTGCCCCTCTTTCAATGGTTGGGAGATTGGCATAATGGCAATGGTATTTCCCTTATAGATAATAGTGCAGGGTTTGATTCTCACAAGGGATAATTGGCTAGGCTTAAAATGGCCCATAAGAGCAGTTAGCCTAGTACAAGGCTATGAACCCTATTCTCATGTGAAAATATTTTTGAAAGGGGTTTACGTAAGAGACCTCTAAGAAAACTGAAGGCTACTCCTTGATATGTGGAATCTGTCTCCCACACTGGCACTTGCCTTTCCTCAATGACATGAAACCTCACGATTAAAAGCAGTAGCAATAATAAAAAGAAAATCCCAATGTGGCCCTTACCTTGATACAGCAGCAAATGACTCAGGTGAACAAACAGATGTAAGAAGATGGTATTTAGACTGGCAGCAGAGAAGTTCTAAGAATTGTACGTGTGTGCATCACTTTTATGGCCAGTGTTCACTTGAGCCATACGTGCGACACCCCATGTGTTAGTAGTAGTTTTAAGCTTTTGTTTACTGGCCAGATATTGGGTCACCCTTGGAGTGGAATCTGTTGTGTAAAGAATACTGCAACACTAGAATAGAAGGACGTCCACCATTGCCAGAGGAAGTCACCACAATGTTCTTGGGGGAATCTGTCTGAATCTTCAGAAGTGCCCTTGATAATCATAAAAAGGGTGTTAAAGCATAGAAAAACATTCCTATCCAAGGAAAGGGTAAGGCATCTGTTCTCCACGCCTTCTTGCAGAGTGTCCTGGAACAAAATTGAGTCTGTTGACCTTTTAGACAGGAGGCAAAAGGTCTACCTAACCATCTCACAAATGGATCAACTCTTGGAAACCCCCCCTGATTCAGTTTCCATTTATTAGGGTCTGCCTTCATCCTAATCAGCTTTGTATGCTTTACAGTTTTGCTCTGATGGAATGTAAGATGTCTTTAGAGTGAGAATGTGTTGTAAAGCTATATCCCATGCATGGCTAGTTTAACCTTGGGGTAAGGTCTGGTTCCTCCTTGCTTGTTTATGCACCTCATCACTGTGCTATTGTTTGTAACTACCTGAAGAGGTCCTGGGGACCACATATGATTCATAGAGTTGAGCAATCATCTCTTATGTTTGTGTGTTTTGGTCAGTTTTGCCCCAAAGACCTTGGACTCCTACTCCCATAGACACTGCTCTCCAAAGAAAGCCTGAGGAGTCTATTGTGACTGATTTGGAACAGGAGGGAGAATGGAGACCTGTATTCAGCAAACTATGATGTCTCCAAGTGATTTCCCTCTTCACAAATTCCCAAACTGGGATATGAAAAAGACCCTAGGTGTTGATGCTGGGTTCAAAGAAATTTCAGACACCATTGCATCTTTTTCATATGGAGTCTTGCAAGTGGTATCATGAGAATCATGGAAGCCATAAGATCCAAAATCCAGAGGTATTCCCTCACACAGTGACTGAAGTCCAAGTGGAAAACCCCTGAAAAAATTCTAAATATAAATCTAGTTTTCTTTCTTGTGTACTGAGGAGTCTAGCATGCACCTCAGAAAAACAATCCTGTGTAATGGAGTCAAAAGAGACTTGAATGTTCTCTTGGAATCCCAGGCTGTAAAGGAAATTCTGTATCCAGGCAAGAGATTCCTGACACTTTGAAAAACAAGTCATATAAAATATGAAAAAAGTGTTGATAATCTGCAGCCTGTCATTGTGCAAGTCCTATATACCCATAACAGTAGATGTTCACATTTCTTCACTGCTGCAGTAGTCTGTGGGTAGTGTCCCACCAAGGACACAGCACCAGTCTAGCTTGCCAAAGCTCTAACACCTCTCCCTCTCACTCACTCTGGCTGCTGATGGGCTGCACCCTTTTTACAGGGATGTATATCAGCAACAGAGTATGGGGTAAATCTTCAAGACTTTACTGCCCGTAGAAAGGGAGGTAGATGCATCCTAAGCCAAAAACATCATTCAATCACCATAAAAAAATCCAACCAAACAGCCAAATGAACCAACCAACCATAACAAACAAGATTGTGTCCCATCTCAACCATCTACAAAAAGGGATGGTGGGTGGGTACAGCTACTGCAGCAGTGAAGAAATTCAACCATCTATTGTTATGAGCAAAAATGACACAACTGTACCGCATTCTTCACGCTCACTGCTACAGTAACCTAGGGATAGATTCCTAAAACTTATTCTACCTGGGAGGAAGAAGGACAAGGATCCAGGAGGCCGTGGAAAGCTGTAGGTTGCAGTGGTTTGTTGGATGTTTTTTATGGTGACTGAGTGATGTTTTTGGCTCAGGATGCATCTACCTCCCTTTCTACTGGACAACATCCCAGGCTGCGTTTTACACGAACTTCAGAATGAACTGGCCCCCCACCTAAGCACCATGTTCAATCATAGTCTCACGTCAGGCTTTGTGCCCACTGAATGGCTCACAGCAACAGTTGTCCCACTTCACAAAGGGGGAGCCACCACTGATCCTGGGAACTATCACCCTATTAGCCTGATGAGCCTGGTCTGCAAAGCCAAGCAACGTATCATCATGGAACTCATAAACAAAGACATTGGTAACCTCCAAACTCTGGACCCTACCCAGTTCGGGTTTGTGAAAGGCAGATCATGCCTTCTAAACCTGATCAACTTCTTTGAGGCAGTCACCAAAGCCGTAGATGAGGGTAAAGTGGTTCACACAGCCTATCTTGACCTCGCCAAGGCTTTCGACACCATGTCCCATTCTGGAATTATAGCTAAACTCACTAAACTAGGTATAAATCCCTATGTCACAAGATGGGTTGCCAACTGGCTCTCTGGCAGAACCCACACTGTAAAAGTTTCAGACTCCAAATCTGACTTCAAACCATTGACAAGTGGAGTACCACAGGGTTTAGTCCTGGGACCTCTCCTGTTTGGTATCTACTTTTCTGAAGTACAGACTAACACAGAAGGCCTCTGGCTAATGAAATTCGCAGATGACTGCAAACTAGGAGTCATAGTCAAGTCCCCAAATGATGTGGACATCCTACAGAAGGGCCTCACTGAGACAGATGCCTGGTGTCAGAGGCATGGCCTCAAGCTCAATGCCAAAAAGTGCATTGTCATGACCTACCACATAAACGGCAGTCTACTTAATGCCGAATGTGTGATAAGAGTCCTTGGGATCCAGGTGTTTAATAGTCTCTCCTTTGATAATCACATTGCCACAGTAGTGAGGAAATCCTTCTATGTGGCACACCTCATCACAAAAGGGTTCTCATCCAGGAAAAAAGAGGCCATTGTTTCCCTGTACTCGGCACTCATTAGACCCATTATAGAGTACAACACCCATTTTGGAATGTACCTCACAAGACATCTGCAGCAGCTGGAAAGGCCACAGAAGTACCTCACAAAGAGTATTACTGTCCTGAAACAAATGCCCTACACTGACCATCTCAAAAAACTCCAGCTTTCCTCTGTATCATATCGCCTACTCCGAGGTGATCTCTGCCTGACATATACAGCTATGTTAAACCCAGAGCTGTTGGACATGCTACACCTTAAGAAATCCCAATCCCTCTGAGATACATGCTCTAGGGTCCTAAACCTTGTCACCACAATAAACAGGACATGCTGGAGGAATAGATTCCTATCCCAGAGACTTCCTGTACTCTGGAACAAGCTAGCCATCTATGTCAAGCAAAGTTCCTCATTAGCACTGTTCAAGAAAAATCTTGATGAGTGGATGGGAAATAGGAAATACACCCCGGGAATCACTTCTGTGGCTCTGCATGACAGGGGCACAGGAAATTAACTTTCTTGTGTGGCATAAGCCAGGGAACTTTGTTGGCTAGGCTTACGTAGGCCCTTGGGCCTATAGCCTAGTACCTCCCTATGAACCTGTGAAGACAGGACCAAGTTGCTGCCTCTAGAATACTTTGAGTCCATCCCTTCTCAGTATGCCATCAAAGATAAGACCCAGGTAGAATGTGCCTCAACTGTCCTGGAATAATTATGCTATGAAGAATAGCAAAACACAACAGCATCTGTTTAGACATGGGTCAGCCTTACTCCCAAGCACACAAAACAGCTATTTAACCTTCAGAAAGTTCCTCTAGTCTAGTACAAGTGAGTTCTGTTCATTTTTTTGCAAGCTGGTGTTTAACACTCAACATGATTTCATGATTTGCTGTGGATAAAAAGGGCGACTCTTACGTACAATCTTGCTATTGCAGGAGAGGAACAAAAAGATCAATAACATTCAAATGTTCTAAAACGGTGATATCAGACCCTCTAGTACAGCAGCATAAACTTATAATCTTATCTTTGTGCCAATGTTTTTCAATAAAACAGTACTCGTTGTTTATACCACAGCTACAAAATCAATTACTTCACCAAATGCATGGAATGCAGTTATTATTTGAAATTTGTTTTCTGTGAAAGTCCGACTGGGTGGCTGCCCATTTTCAGCAGAGGCCCAGGGAGAAAAGCTCCAGAGACAATTATCACATTGCAATGGCTTATTACAGAGCAATAATGCAAGAAAGAACATATAATAATGGATAGTGCATCATTTTTACATATATTAGATGAAACAAGCTTGCACATTACAGACATTAGTTATTATTAAGGAGACTATATACATGAGACAAGTGGTCATTACAATTATATGACTCAGGTCAGTAGGATTCTGCTTGATAGTTAAATAATTTGTTATTATAACATGTGTAGAATACATATCTTATAGTGCAGGGTTGGGAGAGGAGAGGAATCGTTACAATTATATGAGTCAGATCAGTAGGATTCTGCTTGATAGTTAAATAATTTGTTATTATAACATACGTAGAATACATATCTTATAGTGCAGGGTTGGGGAGAGGAGAGGAATTACAGGATAGGGAAAACAGGAGCTGGAAATGTATGTGGTTATTAATAAAGTGTGGGGTATGGATAGGAGGAGCAAAAGGGGAGAATGAAAAGTTAGGGGACTGTATATTGATAATAGTGTAAGGTTAAAGTGTGGGGTATGGATAGGGGGGAGCAAAAGGGGAGAATGAAAAGTTAGGGGACTGTATAGTGATAGTAGTGTAAGGTTAAAGTGTGGGGTATGGATGGGGGGAGCAAAAGGGGAGAATGAAAAGTTAGGGGACTGTATAGTGATAGTAGTGTAAGGTTAAAGTGTGGGGTATGGATAGGGGGGAGCAAAAGGGGAGAATGAAAAGTTAGGGGACTGTATAGTGATAGTAGTGTAAGGTTAAAGTGTGGGGTATGGATTGGGGGGAGTATAAGGGGAGAAGGAAAAGTTAGGGGACTGTATAGTGATAGTAGTGTAAGGTTAAAGTGTGGGGTATGGATAGGGGGAAGCAAAAGGGAAGAATGAAAAGTTAGGGGACCGTATATTGATAGTAGTGTAAGGTTAAAGTGTGGGGTATGGACAGGGCGAAAGCAAAAGGGAGAATGAAAAGTTAGGGGACTGTATAGTGATAGTAGTGTAAGGTTAAAGTGTGGGGGTATGGATAGGGGGGAGCAAAAGGGGAGAATGAAAAGTTAGGGGACTGGATAGTGATAGTAGTGTAAGGTTAAAGTGTGGAGTATGGATAGGGGGAAGCAAAAGGCGGGAATGAAAAGTTAGGGGACTGTATAGTGATAGTCGTGTAAGGTTAAAGTGTGGAGTGTTGATAGGGGGAAGCAAAAGGGGAGAATGAAAAGTTAGGGGACTGTATAGTGATAGGAGTGTAAGGTTAAATTGTGGGGTATGGATTGGGGGAGCATAAGTGGAGAATGAAAAGATAGGGGACTGGATAGTGATAGTAGTGTAAGGTTAAAGTGTGGGGTATGGATAGGGGAAGCAAAAGGGGAGAATGAAAAGTTAGGGGACTGTATAGTGATAGTATTGTAAGGTTAAAGTGTGGGGTATGGATTGGGGGGAGCATAAGGGGAGAATGAAAAGTTAGGGGACTGTATAGTGATAGTAGTGTAAGGTTAAAGTGTGGAGTATGGATAGGGGGAAGGAAAAGGGGAGAATGAAAAGTTAGGGGACTGTATAGTGATAGTAGTGAAAGGTTAAAGTGTGGGGTATGGATTGGGGGGAGCATAAGGGGAGAATGAAAAGTTAGGGGACCGTATATTGATAATAGTGTAAGGTTAAAGTGTGGGGTATGGATAGGGGGAAGCAAAACGGGAGAATGAAAAGTTAGGGGACTGTATAGTGATAGGAGTGTAAGGTTAAAGAGTGGGGTATGGATTGGGGGGAGCAAAAGGGGAGAATGAAAAGTTAGGGGACTGTATAGTGATAGTAGTGTAAGGCTAAAGTGTGGGGTATGGGTAGGGGGGAGCAAAAGGGGAGAATGAAAAGTTAGGGGACTGTATAGTGATAGTAGTGTAAGGTTAAAGTGTGGGGTATGGATAGGGTGGAGCAAAAGGGGAGAATGAAAAGTTAGGGGATTGTATAGTGATAGTAGTGTAAGGTTAAAGTGTGGGGTATGGATTGGGGGGAGCATAAGGGGAGAATGAAAAGTTAGGGGACTGTATAGTGATAGTAGTGTAAGGTTAAAGTGTGGGGGATGGAGTGGGGGAAGCAAAAGGGGAGAATGAAAAGTTAGGGGACCGTATAGTGATAATAGTGTAAGGTTAAAGTGTGGGGTATGGACAGGGGGAAGTAAAAGGGGAGAATGAAAAGTTAGGGGACTGGATAGTGATAGTAGTGTAAGGTTAAAGTGTGGGGTATGGATAGGGGGAAGCAAAAGGGGAGAATGAAAACTTAGGGGACTGTATAGTGATAGTAGTGTAAGGCTAAAATGTGGGGTATGGATAGGGGGAGCAAAAGGGGAGAATGAAAAGTTAGGGGACCGTATATTGATAGTAGTGTAAGGTTAAAGTGTGGTTTATGGATAGGGCAGAAGAAAAAGGGGAGAATGAAAAGTTAGGGGACTGGATAGTGATAGTAGTGTAAGGTTAAAGTGTGGGGTATGAATAGGGTGGAAGGAAAAGGGGAGAATGAAAAGTTAGGGGACTGGATAGTGATAGTAGTGTAAGGTATAGGTAAATGAGGCAAGAAATGGTCAATTGTATAAACTATTATAATAGCAAGATGGAGGTGAATGCTGTTAGAATTACAAAAAAAATGAGCAGTTTTCAAAAAATGACAGCAGACCAACCATACCTTTTCATGGACACGTATAGGTTTGTACCAACCATACCTTTTCATGGACACGTATAGGTCTGTACCAACCATACCTTTTCATGGACACGTATAGGTCTGTACCAACCATACGTTTTCATGGACACGTATAGGTCTGTGAAGATGTAGTATGTATATGAAAAGTTAGGGGAATGGATAGTGATAGTAGTGTAAGGTCAAAGTGTGGGGTATGGATAGGGGGAAGCAAAAGGGAAGAATGAAAGATTAGGGGACCGTATATTGATAGTAGTGTAAGGTTAAAGTGTGGGGTATGGACAGGGCGAAAGCAAAAGGGAGAATGAAAAGTTAGGGGACTGTATAGTGATAGTAGTGTAAGGTTAAAGTGTGGGGGTATGGATAGGGGGGAGCAAAAGGGGAGAATGAAAAGTTAGGGGACTGGATAGTGATAGTAGTGTAAGGTTAAAGTGTGGAGTATGGATAGGGGGAAGCAAAACGGGAGAATGAAAAGTTAGGGGACTGTATAGTGATAGGAGTGTAAGGTTAAAGAGTGGGGTATGGATTGGGGGAAGCAAAAGGGGAGAATGAAAAGTTAGGGGACCGTATAGTGATAATAGTGTAAGGTTAAAGTGTGGGGTATGGACAGGGGGAAGTAAAAGGGGAGAATGAAAAGTTAGGGACTGGATAGTGATAGTAGTGTAAGGTTAAAGTGTGGGGTATGGATAGGGGAAGCAAAAGGAGAATGAAAACTTAGGGGACTGTATAGTGATAGTAGTGTAAGGCTAAAATGTGGGGTATGGATTGGGGAGCAAAAGGAGAATGAAAAGTTAGGGACTGTATAGTGATAGTAGTGTAAGGTTAAAGTGTGGTTTATGGATAGGGGAAGAAAAGGGGAGAATCTAAAGTTAGGGGACTGGATAGTGATAGTAGTGTAAGGTTAAAGTGTGGGGTATGGATAGGGTGGAAGGAAAAGGGGAGAATGAAAAGTTAGGGACTGGATAGTGATAGTAGTGTAAGGTTAAAGTGTGGGGTATGGATAGGGGAAGCAAAAGGTGAATGAAAACTTAGGGGACTATAGTGATAGTAGTGTAAGGCTAAAGTGGGGTATGGATAGGGGAGCAAAAGGAGAATGAAAAGTTAGGGGACCGTATATTGATAGTAGTGTAAGGTTAAAGTGTGGGGTATGGATAGGGCAGAAGCAAAAGGGGAGAATGAAAAGTTAGGGGACTGGATAGTGATAGTAGTGTAAGGTTAAAGTGTGGGGTATGGATAGGGGGAAGCAAAAGGGGAGAATGAAAAGTTAGGGGACTGGATAGTGATAGTAGTGTAAGGCTAAAGTGAGGCAAGAAATGGTCAATTGTATGGATAGGGGAGCAAGATGGAGAATGAAAAGTTAGGGACTGGATAGTGATAGTAGTGTAAGGTTAAAGTGTGGAGTATGGATAGGGGTGAAGATGTAGTATGTATATGAAAAGTTAGGGGACTGGATAGTGATAGTAGTGTAAGGTTAAAGTGTGGGGTATGGATAGGGAAGCAAAAGGGAGAATGAAAAGTTAGGGGACTGTATAGTGATAGTAGTGTAAGGTTAAATTGTGGGGTATGGATTGGGGGAGCAAAGGAGAATGAAAAGTTAGGGGACTGTATAGTGATAGTAGTGTAAGGTTAAAGTGTGGGGGTATGGATAGGGGGGAGCAAAAGGGGAGAATGAAAAGTTAGGGGACTGGATAGTGATAGTAGTGTAAGGTTAAAGTGTGGAGTATGGATAGGGGGAAGCAAAAGGGGAGAATGAAAAGTTAGGGGACTGTATAGTGATAGTCGTGTAAGGTTAAAGTGTGGAGTATTGATAGGGGGAAGCAAAAGGGAGAATGAAAAGTTAGGGGACTGTATAGTGATAGGAGTGTAAGGTTAAATTGTGGGGTATGGATTGGGGAGCATAAGTGGAGAATGAAAAGATAGGGACTGGATAGTGATAGTAGTGTAAGGTTAAAGTGTTGGGTATGGATAGGGGAAGCAAAGGGAGAATGAAAAGTTAGGGGATTGTATAGTGATAGTATTGTAAGGTTAAAGTGTGGGGTATGGATTGGGGGGAGCATAAGGGGAGAATGAAAAGTTAGGGGACTGTATAGTGATAGTAGTGTAAGGTTAAAGTGTGGAGTATGGATAGGGGGAAGGAAAAGGGGAGAATGAAAAGTTAGGGGACTGTATAGTGATAGTAGTGTAAGGTTAAAGTGTGGGGTATGGATTGGGGGGAGCATAAGGGGAGAATGAAAAGTTAGGGGACCGTATATTGATAATAGTGTAAGGTTAAAGTGTGGGGTATGGATAGGGGGAAGCAAAAGGGGAGAATGAAAAGTTAGGGGACTGTATAGTGATAGGAGTGTAAGGTTAAAGAGTGGGGTATGGATTGGGGGGAGCAAAAGGGGAGAATGAAAAGTTAGGGTACTGTATAGTGATAGTAGTGTAAGGCTAAAGTGTGGGGTATGGGTAGGCGGGAGCAAAAGGGGAGAATGAAAAGTTAGGGGACTGTATAGTGATAGTAGTGTAAGGTTAAAGTGTGGGGTATGGATAGGGCGGAGCAAAAGGGGAGAATGAAAAGTTAGGGGATTGTATAGTGATAGTAGTGTAAGGTTAAAGTGTGGGGTATGGATTGGAGGAGCATAAGGGAGAATGAAAAGTTAGGGGACTGTATAGTGATAGTAGTGTAAGGTTAAAGTGTGGGGTATGGATTGGGGAGCAAAAGGGAGAATGAAAAGTTAGGGGACTGTATAGTGATAATAGTGTAAGGTTAAAGTGTGGGGTATGGACAGGGGAGTAAAAGGGAGAATGAAAAGTTAGGGGACTGTATAGTGATAGTAGTCTAAGCTTAAAGTGTGGGGTATGGATAGGGGGAAGCAAAAGGGGAGAATGAAAAATTAGGGAACTGTATAGTGATAGTAGTGTAAGGCTAAAGTGTGGGGTATGGATAGCTAAAGTGTGGGGTATGGATAGGGGGAGCAAAAGGGGAGAATGAAAAGTTAGGGGACCGTATATTGAAAGTAGTGTAAGGTTAAAGTGTGGTGTATGGATAGGGCAGAAGAAAAAGGGGAGAATGAAAAGTTAGGGGACTGGATAGTGATAGTAGTGTAAGGTTAAAGTGTGGGGTATGGATAGGGTGGAAGGAAAAGGGGAGAATGAAAAGTTAGGGGACTGGATAGTGATAGTAGTGTAAGGTATAGGTAAATGAGGCAAGAAATGGTCAATTGTATAAACTATTATAATAGCAAGATGGAGGTGAATGCTGTTAGAATTACAAAAAAAATGAGCAGTTTTCAAAAAATGACAGCAGACCAACCATACCTTTTCATGGACACGTATAGGTTTGTACCAACCATACCTTTTCATGGACACGTATAGGTCTGTACCAACCATACCTTTTCATGGACACGTATAGGTCTGTACCAACCATACGTTTTCATGGACACGTATAGGTCTGTGAAGATGTAGTATGTATATGAAAAGTTAGGGGAATGGATAGTGATAGTAGTGTAAGGTTAAAGTGTGGGGTATGGATAGGGGGAAGCAAAAGGGAAGAATGAAAAGTTAGGGGACCGTATATTGATAGTAGTGTAAGGTTAAAGTGTGGGGTATGGACAGGGCGAAAGCAAAAGGGAGAATGAAAAGTTAGGGGACTGTATAGTGATAGTAGTGTAAGGTTAAAGTGTGGGGGTATGGATAGGGGGGAGCAAAAGGGGAGAATGAAAAGTTAGGGGACTGGATAGTGATAGTAGTGTAAGGTTAAAGTGTGGAGTATGGATAGGGGGAAGCAAAAGGGGAGAATGAAAAGTTAGGGGACTGTATAGTGATAGTCGTGTAAGGTTAAAGTGTGGAGTATTGATAGGGGGAAGCAAAAGGGGAGAATGAAAAGTTAGGGGACTGTATAGTGATAGGAGTGTAAGGTTAAATTGTGGGGTATGGATTGGGGGGAGCATAAGGGGAGAATGAAAAGATAGGGGACTGGATAGTGATAGTAGTGTAAGGTTAAAGTGTGGGGTATGGATAGGGGGAAGCAAAAGTGGAGAATGAAAAGTTAGGGGACTGTATAGTGATAGTATTGTAAGGTTAAAGTGTGGGGTATGGATTGGGGGGAGCATAAGGGGAGAATGAAAAGTTAGGGGACTGTATAGTGATAGTAGTGTAAGGTTAAAGTGTGGAGTATGGATAGGGGGAAGGAAAAGGGGAGAATGAAAAGTTAGGGGACTGTATAGTGATAGTAGTGTAAGGTTAAAGTGTGGGGTATGGATTGGGGGGAGCATAAGGGGAGAATGAAAATTTAGGGGACCGTATATTGATAATAGTGTAAGGTTAAAGTGTGGGGTATGGATAGGGGGAAGCAAAAGGGGGAATGAAAAGTTAGGGGACTGTATAGTGATAGGAGTGTAAGGTTAAAGAGTGGGGTATGGATTGGGGGGAGCAAAAGGGGAGAATGAAAAGTTAGGGTACTGTATAGTGATAGTAGTGTAAGGCTAAAGTGTGGGGTATGGGTAGGGGGAGCAAAAGGGGAGAATGAAAAGTTAGGGGACTGTATAGTGATAGTAGTGTAAGGTTAAAGTGTGGGGTATGGATAGGGCGGAGCAAAAGGGGAGAATGAAAAGTTAGGGGATTGTATAGTGATAGTAGTGTAAGGTTAAAGTGTGGGGTATGGATTGGGGGGAGCATAAGGGTAGAATGAAAAGTTAGGGGACTGTATAGTGATAGTAGTGTAAGGTTAAAGTGTGGGGTATGGATTGGGGGAAGCAAAAGGGGAGAATGAAAAGTTAGGGGACCGTATAGTGATAATAGTGTAAGGTTAAAGTGTGGGGTATGGACAGGGGGAAGTAAAAGGGGAGAATGAAAAGTTAGGGGACTGGATAGTGATAGTAGTGTAAGGTTAAAGTGTGGGGTATGGATAGGGGGAAGCAAAAGGGGAGAATGAAAACTTAGGGGACTGTATAGTGATAGTAGTGTAAGGCTAAAGTGTGGGGTATGGATAGGGGGAGCAAAAGGGGAGAATGAAAAGTTAGGGGACCGTATATTGATAGTAGTGTAAGGTTAAAGTGTGGTGTATGGATAGGGCAGAAGAAAAAGGGGAGAATGAAAAGTTAGGGGACTGGATAGTGATAGTAGTGTAAGGTTAAAGTGTGGGGTATGGATAGGGTGGAAGGAAAAGGGGAGAATGAAAAGTTAGGGGACTGGATAGTGATAGTAGTGTAAGGTATAGGTAAATGAGGCAAGAAATGGTCAATTGTATAAACTATTATAATAGCAAGATGGAGGTGAATGCTGTTAGAATTACAAAAAAAATGAGCAGTTTTCAAAAAATGACAGCAGACCAACCATACCTTTTCATGGACACGTATAGGTCTGTACCAACCATACCTTTTCATGGACACGTATAGGTCTGTGAAGATGTAGTATGTATATGAAAAGTTAGGGGAATGGATAGTGATAGTAGTGTAAGGTTAAAGTGTGGGGTATGGATAGGGGGAAGCAAAAGGGGAGAATGAAAAGTTAGGGGACTGGATAGTGATAGTAGTGTAAGGCTAAAGTGTGGGATATGGATAGGGGGGAGCAAAAGGGGAGAATGAAAAGTTAGGGGACTGGATAGTGATAGTAGTGTAAGGTTAAAGTGTGAGGTATGGATAGGGGGGAGCAAAAGGGGAGAATGAAAAGTTAGGGGACTGTATATTGATAGTAGTGTAAGGTTAAAGTGTGGGGTATGGATAGGGGGGAGCAAAAGGGGAGAATGAAAAGTTAGGGGACCGTATATTGATAGCAGTGTAAGGTTAAAGTGTGGGGTATGGATAGGGGGAAGCAAAAGGGGAGAATGAAAAGTTAGGGGACTGCATAGTGATAGTAGTGTAAGGTTCAAGTGTGAGGTATGGATAGGGGGGAGCAAAAGGAGAGAATGAAAAGTTAGGGGACTCTATAGTTTTAGCAGTGTAAGGTTAAAGTGTGGAGAATGAATAGGGGGAAGGAAAAGGGGAGAATGAAAAGTTAGGGGACTGGATAGTGATAGTAGTGTAAGGCTAAAGTGTGGGGTATGGATAGGGGGAAGGAAAAGGGGAGAATGAAAAGTTAGGGGACTGTATAGTGATAGTAGTGTAAGGTTAAAGTGTGAGGTACGGATAGGGGGGAGTAAAAGGGGAGAATGAAAAGTTAGGGGACTGTATAGTGATGGTAGTGTAAGGTTAAAGTGTGGGGTATGGACAGGGGGAAGCAAAAGGGGAGAATGAAAAGTTAGGAGACTCTATAGTTATAGCAGTGTAAGGTTAAAGTGTGGGGTATGGATAGGGAGGAGCAAAAGGGGAGAATGAAAAGTTAGGGGAGTGTATAGTGATAGTAGTGTAAGGTTAAAGTGTGAGGTATGGATAGGGGGGAGCAAAAGGGGAGAATGAAAAGTTTGGGGACTGGATAGTGAAAGTAGTGTAAGGTTAAAGTGTGAGGTATGGATAGGGGGGAGCAAAAGGGGAGAATGAAAAGTTAGGGGACTGTATAGTGATAGTAGTGTAAGGTTAAAGTGTGAGGTATGGATTGGGGGGAGCAAAAGGGGAGAATGAAAAGTTAGGGGACTGTATAGTGATAGTAGTGTAAGGTTAAAGTGTGAGGTATGGATAGGGGGGAGCAAAAGGGGAGAATGAAAAGTTTGGGGACTAGATAGTGATAGTAGTGTAAGGTTAAATTGTGGGGTATGGATAGGGGGAGCAAAAGGGGAGAATGAAAAGCTAGGGGACTGGATAGTGATAGTAGTGTAAGGTTAAAGTGTGGAGTATGGATAGGGGGAAGCAAAAGGAGAGAATGAAAAGTTTGGGGACTGGATAGTGATAGTAGTGTAAGGTTAAAGTGTGGGGTATGGATTGGGGGGAAGCAAAAGGGGAGAATGAAAAGTTAGGGGACCCTATAGTGATAGTAGTGTAAGGTTAAAGTGTAGGGTATGGATTGGGGGGAGCATAAGGGGAGAATGAAAAGTTAGGGGACTGTATAGTGATAGCAGTGTAAGGTTAAAGTGTGGGGTATGGATAGGGGGGAGCAAAAGGGGAGAATGAAAAGTTAGGGGACTGGATAGTGATAGTAGTGTAAGGTTAAAGTGTGGGGTATGGACAGGGGGAAGCAAAAGGGGAGAATGAAAAGTTAGGGGACTCTATAGTTATAGCAGTGTAAGGTTAAAGTGTGGGGTATGGATAGGGGGGAGCAAAAGGGGAGAATGAAAAGTTAGGGGACTGGATAGTGATAGTAGTGTAAAGTTAAATTGTGGGGTATGGATAGGGTGGAAGGAAAAGGGGAGAATGAAAAGTTAGGGGACTCTATAGTGATAGTAGTGTAAGGTATAGGTAAATGAGGCAAGAAATGGTCAATTGTATAAACTATTATAATAGCAAGATGGAGGTGAATGCTGTTAGAATTACAAAAAAAATGAGCAGTTTTCAAAAAATGACAGCAGACCAACCATACCTTTTCATGGACACGTATAGGTCTGTACCGACCATACCTTTTCATGGACACGTATAGGTCTGTACCAACCATACCTTTTCATGGACACGTATAGGTCTGTACCAACCATACCTTTTCATGGACACGTATAGGTCTGTACCAACCATACCTTTTCATGGACATGTATAGGTCTGTACCAACCATACCTTTTCATGGACATGTATAGGTCTGTACCAACCATACCTTTTCATAGACACGTATAGGTCTGTACCAACCATACCTTTTCATGGACACGTATAGGTCTGTACCAACCATACCTTTTCATGGACATGTATAGGTCTGTACCAACCATACCTTTTCATAGACACGTATACGTCTGTACCAACCCTACCTTTTCATGGACACGTATAGGTCTGTACCAACCATACCTTTTCATGGACACGTATAGGTCTGTACCAACCATTCCTTTTCATGGACACGTATAGGTCTGTTCCAACGATACCTTTTCATGGACACGTATAGGTCTGTGAAGATGTAGTATGTATATATATAAACTTAATGCATATGATCCCTTAAGACAGGTGCAACATGACATTTAATGAAGCTGACTGCTGTTGTCTACTTCTGTTCCTGAATTTTAAATATACAGATCCCTGGAATAAAAAAACACACACAATCAAACTCTGCACAAATCAAGGCACAATGTCTTGGCTTAAAGTAAACCCAGATACAAATTTAGGCATAAAGGGGGATTAGTTCTCAAAGAAACCCTGTCCCTATGGAAAATAAGATAGGGTTGACTCACCATATGAACTTGCAACTGGGATATGAATTGCCCTGACTCTAGCAAGCGTTAGTTTCTCCAATACAAAATTAAAATCCCAAGGAAGGACCACCAGTTTTCTTGGAGGATTCTTAAGCAAAACCTAGATAGCTAAGGCTACTGCAGAAGTGATAAATATGATTAACATCCATGACTGCCTGGGTCAGAACGGAGTCACCACAATGATCTTGGGGATTCCTTCTGAATCCACCATACCCTGGGTATTAGTGGAAAGGGTAAAAAAACATACAGAAACATTCCCAACCAAGAAAAAGAAAATGCACCTGTCTTCCAAGCTTTACCATTTGATTACTTCTTCTCTGAACAGAGGTCTACTTGAAAAAATTCCACAGATGGATCAAATCATGATGCCTCCACTGATCTAGTTTCCATACAATGAGGGTCTGCCCTTGTCCTGCTCAGCTTACACAATTTTGCTCTGACAGAATGTAGGTTGCCTAGAGAGTGAGATTGTGCTGTGAAGCTACATCCCAAACTAACAGTCTGTAAAAGGAGTACAACCTGGATCCCCCTGCATGCTGATGTACCACATGACTGTGATATTGTGTGTAACTAAATTAAGAGGTCCTGGGGACCAAAGATGGTTCAGACAGTTGAATGTAGTTATCAGGACAAACATCTCCTTGATAGTTATGTGTTTACATCTGTACTTGATGTCCCACACCCCCTGCCCTTTATCTCTCCTGCAACTGCTTCCCAACCAAAGCCAGAGGTATCTGTGGTGACTGACTGCTTTGGAGCAAGGAGGGAGAAGGGGAGACCTAGATTTAAAGATATCTGTTGTCTCCACCAGATTATTTCTCTGACAGACCCCAGCACTGAGATTTGAAGCGATTAAATGGTGTGGTGCTAGAACCAAAGAGATTTTAAATACCACTATCTTTCTAATTTGGAGTCTGCCACATGTACCATGAGAATCATTGATGCTAGGTGACCCAAAATCCTGAATTATTCCCTCACAGTGACCAAAGTCCAAGTGGAAAACCTTAGAAATAGATCTAGATAAGGTTTGTGGAAGGAAAGCTCTTTCAACCAAAGTGTCTAACTGATATACAGGGAACACAGTCCTGCATGAAGGAGTCAAGAAAGACTACAAGGCTCTCTTGGAATCCCAGCCTGAGTAAAAGATCTCTCACCCAAAACAGAGAATCCTGACACTTTGAAAATGATTTTGCTAAGATAAGCAAATTGTGTAAATATGGAAACATTTGGATACTCTACATCCTGCAATGGGTTATAACAAGGGCTAGACCCTTTATGAACACTCTTGGTGCAGTGGATAGTCTAGACAAACAAGACCTTAAACTTCTAAAGTCTTGATGAACAAGGATGAGAAGCATCTTTTAGAGAGTTATTACCAGGAAACTTGAAAGAGGAAGAACAGGTAACAGGTAATGACATTTTTAATTTGGGCACCATCACAAACAAGTAAGTTTAAGAAAGATAGATCCAGAACTGGCCTCCAACCATTTTCTTTCTTCGGCACAAGGAACATACTTAAATACAAACCTTTCTTATCTGAGGAGGAGGAACTGGTTTGATCACTCACTGGAGCAGCATGTGATGAAGAACCGATGGAAAGCAGTCGGATCTAGAGGATGAGGAATGCCCGCCTAGAAAGAAGGAATTTTCTCCTATTGCCATCTGTTACCTTTGAGTGATTTTCAAAACCCACTTGTCTGAAACTGTTCCCAAAGATAAAAATGGAGATTCAGACTTTCTGGGAGAAAAAAATGGGCCAGGCTGGGAGGGGTTCAGAAGGTCTTTTGAATAGACAGATTTGAACTGCCCTTGGTTTTGAGAATTCAAGACTTCTTTTTGGATCCGCTTTACCATTTCTTCTTAAAAAGAAGTTATGTACATACATAGCGTTACATCCATGATGTCTGATTTTTGTCCAGTTCAAACATATGGGTTGTCTGATCAGACCTCGCCACAGGCTGTGAAGGTTCTTCAGACCCAGAGCTCTGACTCGTCCCATACTCATAATTCCTTGGACTCCATCTTAGCTGCTCAGATTAAGTTTGTCTTCATCTGTCTGAAAACTGGAAAATCCTATATAAGGACCCCCAAGTTAGATAATCCCATCCTGTTGGGGAAAAAAAGGGTACAGTCTCACATGATTGTGCACACAGTGAATAAGGGGCCTACTGAGTCATCTCAAAGCCATAGGTGATAATCTGGAAGGGGCAAGAGAGAGCGAGTTTGAAATGGGTGAAAATCAGACAGCATGGAACTAACATTATGGTAAGTACATAACCTTCGTATCTAATATTGTCTATTTTCATCAGTTTTACACATGGGATAGAATCCCAAACTGTCAAACTGGGTGATATCAATGAAGGCCATTCCTTATTCTGGTGGAACCAAATAATGAACATGATCTGGATAGAACATCCAGTTTATAGTGACACATACATATACATATACACATACAGATATACCTATATATCTATATCTATATCTATCTATCTATATATATATATATATATATATATATATATATATGTGTGTGTGTGTGTTTGTGTTTGTGTGTGTGTGTGTAGTATATATATATATATATATATATATATATATATATATATATACTTCATAATGCCGAAATTTCATAATGCCAACAACCATATGGCTGATACCATATGGCCGACATTCAAAATCTCGACATTATGAATAAATCCAGAAAAAAGGAAATAAAATTTCCTTTAAAGTGCTACCCCCCCACACCCCCTGTAACTTTAATATACCAACTCCGAGATCGCACTACAGTGCAGGAATGGAAATCTTTCCATTCCGCACTATACTGAGATGCGGGTTTCCTATTGTTGGCAATCCGAATGTCGATCATATGGTTTCGCCCATATGGTTGTTGGCATTCTGGACTGTCGGCAATGTCAGGTAGACCCATATATATATAAACTACAATCCACTTGCTACAGGCCCCATGAAGGCTCAGTGTCTCTCCAACCTAACACCACTCTTAAGTATTCAACTCCGGTACCACCTTTAACATTCCTATAAGAAAAGTGCAGTCCGGGTCTGAACTGTCTGCAAACAGCTACAGTTAACTTTGAACCTAACACCACTCTTAAGTATTCAACTCCAGTACCACCTTTAAAATTCCTATAAGAAAAGTGCAGTCTGGGTCTGAACTGTCTGCAAACAGCTACAGTTAACTTTGAGTATGTGTCTGACTGTTTGAGCCAATCTTCATTTTCCCCTGGAGAGCACTGTGCTTTGGCTGTAAGCAGCCCCCCACCACCACACACACACACATCTTCCACTTTCTCTTATTCCCTTCTGTTAGCAAATAGTATCAATAACTGATCAATACTGTGTGTTTGTTTATTTAAACTATACCACAGTAGCCTACTGATACAAGGTTATCCTGGTTTTCCACCTGAGAAATTAAGACAAGACTTACAGTTTCAGAGCAGTCCTTGGTCAATTGTGATTGTTCTTAACACATACTTGTCTTGCTTTGGCTCATTAGCAGCAGTACAAAGAACTGCCTGCTCACACCCTTGTTCTCCCCTCCCCTTCCCTGTTTATTACCTTAAGATAATCCCAGAGTTAATAAATATTACCTGTGGCAGGCACCATTTGTAAAACTACAATCCACTCTGCTACAGGCCCCATGAAGGCTCAGTGTCTCTCCAGTAAGTGTTTTACAACTGTAAATGCCTATTTATGTTGAATTGTATTAGACATTTTACAACTGTATATGTTTATGTTGAATTTCAAGCCTGTACTCCAATCTGCTTACTTACACTATCAGACTATTTACCCCACTCATAGGACCAAACACTGGGACTGGGTTAGCCCCGCTCCGCTTCGCCCTCGCTACGCTCGGGCTCACTTCGCTCCCCTCCCTGCCCCCTTATCCCACCCGCCCCCACTGTGTCTACATTTATAGCCACTAGGCCACACCCCTACTTCCTTTCCAACCTACACAACTTCCTCTCCAATTTCCCCCCCCACCACTTTACTGTTTAACCACTACTATTCTTCTGAAGCACATTGACCCCACCCATTGATGACATATAACATGTCTATAAATAATTATAAACTCCTTCCTCTTATCTTACCACTCTTAATTCTGCCATACTTTCTTACTAGCTATGAAAATCTCACATTCGTAGGTTTCTCTTATCCAAAATGCCAAACCAAGACCCCTACCTCCACTGACTGTGGAACTTGCCCACTACTACACTACCCCAAAATTATAAATTCCAACCACTTGCTTCTAAAAACCACTCCAATCAACACCAAAATCCAAATATGAACTAAAACTACTATTCAAAGTTATTAGACTACTAGTGTATCTAAGAAAAACATAACCAAAGATGGGGACATCCATCCTAATCCAGGCCCAACCTTAACTCAAAATCCTACCAGCCCACCACTCTCCCACCGACTGGTCAACTCCTCCTGATATGCCACTTAAACATTAGAAGCCTAAACAATAAGATACATAGCCTGCATGCTGTACTAGCCACATACCTCCCCAACATAATGTGTCTATCTGAAACATGGCTCCCCCCATCAACCAAAGACAATGAGATCCTGCCTCCTGGTTACAATATACTTAGGGCAGATAGAGTAAAGAAAAGAGGAGGTGGAATAGCCGTCTTATATAATAGCACACTTAACATCATAACTAACCCTATACAACCACCCCAGGTCTCTAATGCTGAAATACTAGCTCTAAAAATTCTACTAAATAATCATAAGGGCATTAACCTAATTGTCACCTATATTCCCTGGGAACAATGTAGAAACACTAGAGGTCATTCTACATTGGATAGCCAACAACTACCCTCAAGAAACCATTGTCCTGGGCGATGTTAATATTGACTGGAACCAATGCACAGCACAGTCCAACCCCATCCCTGTTAACCTACATGGATTCTCTCAGATAATATCATCTACCACACGTACAGGTAACAATAACCAAAAAGAGAGTATACTAGACTGGATACTCACCAACAGTCATCCCCAGAACTATATGTCTGGAACTCTCCCTAATGATCTTAGTGATCACCTGCTCACATACATCATGAAAGACAAAATTAATTGTACAAGCTTACCTATTTATAGGTCTATCAGATCCAAGAAAAACTTTGACCCAACTAAATTTCAACTTGAACTCAAATCATGTAACTGGACAAAACTAAAGTTCCTTCCCTTGATGAGGCAGTGTCATCATTTAACAATTCATTCCTTACTATACTTGACTCGCATGCCCCTAAACGCTCAATAAGAATTAAAACTCAACTAGCACCCTGGCTAACAACAGACACCAAAACCAAAATAACAACTAGAGACAAAGCGTGGGATAAATGGCACTACCAAACTACCCTAGATCGTATCAAATTCCAACAACTTAGAAATGAGACTAAAAAAGCCATCATACTAGATAAGAAAAATTACTTCTACAATCTGCAACATAAACATCAGAATAACCCTCAAAAGTACTGGGCAGGCATAAATAAACTTCTCCAACCAGGCAAATCCACTACTCTGACCCCAGGAACATTATCTGACAAGAGCCAAGAAGATATAGCCAATTCATTCAATACTTTCTTCACAGAAACCATCCAGTCATTAGCTAACCAACTTTCTCCTCCCCACACTTCTATAAACACTATACCTGACTCACCACTCTCTTTTAACTTCCAGCCAGTGTCCACATCCTTTATCAGATCGCTTTTGAAAAAACTGAAGCCAACCACCCTTTCAGCCCGATCTTCTGCCGGCTGAATACCTGCAAATTGCTGCAGATGTCGTAGCCTACCCTATCTCAATCCTAATTAACAGAACCATAACCGAGGCCTCAATCCCCTCAATTTGGAAAATATCCTATGTTATTCCACTCCACAAAGGAGGTTCATCCACAGAACTATCCAACTATAGACCTATAGCCATACTATCACCACTTGCCAGAATTATGGAAAAGTGCATGCACAACCAACTAATGCTCTATCTAACCCAAAATAAACTACTCACAGACTCTCAACATGGATTCAGACCCCATCATAGTACAACCACTGCCCTCCTTTCTTTTACTGAAAACATTAATCTTAACCGGAATAATAAAAAATATCCTCCGCTCTCTTCCTGGACCTATCGAAAGCCTTCGATATGGTAAACCATCAGTTACTTCTATATACTTTAAAAACCCTGTATCTAGATACTCCAGCCCTTGACTGGTTTCAAGCTTACCTCATTGGGAGACAACAAGCAGTAATGTGGCAAAACAAGCTCTCCTGCCTACTACCAAATACCATAGGAGTTCCTCAAGGTTCCATATTAGGACCTCTCCTCTTTTCAGTCTTCATAAACGACATCCAAACAGTCATCCCTGAAGCCACCTGCATTTAATATGCAGATGACTCGACTATAATATGTTCCAATGCCTCTCTTGCAAATCTACTAACTACCACCCAACATAGCTTCACCAAAGTCGAAAACTGGCTTGCCAATCATCTCCTGATCTTAAATCCAAACAAAACCAAGTTACTTATCTTCTACCCAACCAATAGATCTCAGACTGAAAACTTCACTATAAAGTCCAATAATGGGACCATCATCTCCCCAGACACCTATACAAAGCTATTAGGAGTAAACATTGACAATAAACTCAGATTTGATATACATATCAACCAAGCCATTAAGTCAGTCAACAAGAAACTTGGGACCCTATATAGAATTAAAGCCTTCCTTACCCCGAATGCCAGGGCAGCCACAGCCCATTCACACCTTCTCTCTACCCTACTATATGCCTCTCCTGTCCTCACTCACCTTAACAAATCTGATCTGGCCAAGCTCTCATCCTGCTATAATCACATTGCCAGGTTCGTTACAGGCCTACCCTACAGAACACACCACTGTACTAACCTGAAAAAGCTTGGATGGATAGAATTCCCACACCTTCTTCACCAGTCCCAACTCATAGAGGCCTTCAAAATCCTTAAACAACCTGAGAATACCCCAGCACTAAAAAACTTAATGACTCCCTACTCCAATCTAATCTGCCTTCGCTGAGCAAACAGACTCCTTGTCCAAACAACTAAATCTCTCAACCTAGGTGGTGACACGCTATTTGCCAACACCACTGGTAAAATATGGAACTCTCTCCCAAATAACATCACGCTTGCAACTTCTCTAAGTCAATTCAAAAATAGTCTAAAACTCCACTTCAAGTCACACTGGCTATGTCCTTGCTCAAACCCAGACTAGCTCTGTGCCATTAACTAAAACATAAACAACTAGCTAAGATGATAAGTACTTTGTATACTGTGATAAAGAAATATGTATCCTGTCTAACTCTATGTCATTATACTGCCTACCGTCCTTGCTAATATGTTATTAATGTTGCATTTGTAGTAATCTCAGAAATAGTAATGGCAGTCTTGTAGTTGTATGTAAATAGCCTATGTTTTTGTTAAGTTCTTTCAGCTCATTTACTGTACCTAATTATCAGTGTAACTCTGTTGGAGCTTTTCTCCCCGGGTCTCCGCTGAAAAAGGACATGTATCCAGTCGGACCATCCCGGTTAACAAATGTAAAATAAATAAATAATAAATAATAAATATATATATATATATATATATATATATATATATATATATATATACATATAATATAGTGGCCACAACACACATGTCATCAATAGAAAGTCCTCTAGAAAAGGCGGCTGATGTACAAACTGTCTTACTTGAATGAGCCTTAGATTTACATGGCAAGGGTAAATTCTGACAAAATCTGACAACTATCTGGACATGTCACTTTTGCCACTGCTTTCCCAAACTTTGGTTTTGAAAATGAAATGAAACAATTAATCATCTCTTCTGAACAGTTTTGTTCTGTGAATGTAGAGCTTTCTGTGGACATCAAACAAAGGAGAACATGTTACATATTTTAGAATATTTGGGGAAGAATACTGGTAAATGTATGGCCTGGTCTAGGTTTACTTCAGATGCCACCTTAGGAATAAATGAAGCCTAAGTTCTAAGGAAGACTATCCCTGTGAAAAACTTAACAGGGAGGTTTACATGACTGTGCCTCTGACTCCCACCATTGGTCCGGCTGACATCCCTGCCACTAGGAAAATTGCTTTCCAGTTAAGAAACTTGGAGTGTGCTGTTGCTGCAGATTCAAATGGAAACAGAGTCGAAGCTTGCAGCATAATGGTGATATACTATGGAGGGGCTGGGTGTCTAATAGAAGGTCTTAGTAGAAAGGTACATTTAAAAAAAAAATTAGAAATATTCAATGAAACTTGCATCTCACATGAAAATTTGTAGTAGCCGTCATCTGAATGTTGATGGTAGAAAAGTTGGAACCTTTACTGAAGAGCTTGGATAAGAATTCTGGTATGGATGGAATAGGCACAGAGATGAGTCCAAAATAGAGAATCTCTTCCACTCACTCTGGTATATCTTTCTGCTTCTCAGAAACTGGCCACTAGAAAGAATATTGGATTACCACAGGAGGAAGCCTGGCACCTCCGGCTATATTTAAAATTGAAAGAACCATTTGGTTAATTTCATGGACTTCTGATTTCATGGATTTCTGATTTGGAGGAGGCAGTCCAGATGGTCAAGTTAGATTTGGAAAGTTATCCACCATCCATGGGGGATGTGCTAGTAAAGACCACAGGTAGGGGAACCATGTCTGTCAGGGCCAGAAAGGGGCAATGAGAATCACCCTAGCCTTGCACTGTCTTATTTTCTGTATGAATTTGTTCATCAGGGGCAATGGTGTTAAGGCATATAGGAGACCCAGGGGTCAACTGTGGAGCAGAGTGCCTCTTGGTGACTGACCTTTTGGAGGGATCACAGCAAAATACCTGCTAAATTTGTTGCTGGTATAGGAAGCAAAAAGGTCACAGCAAGGTAGACCCTAGTGACTAAAGATCAAATGAGCCCCTTTAGGATTGTGACCACTCACGAGGCATCAGAATAGTTCTGCTCAATGTATGTGTCAACACACTGGTTGACCCGCAGGATGTGTGTTGCTACTAGAAAAAGGTGTGAAGACATCGCCCACTTCCAGATCCTCATGGCCTCTCAGCATAGAGGATAAGAATGGGTTCCCCCTGCTTGTTGATGTACCATACCACTGACACATTGTCTATCTGTAAGGAAAATCACACCCTTAAAAAGGTGGCCCTGCAATGTCTACAACACTTGGAGAACCACCCGCAGCTCAAAGACACTGATGTAAAAATTGGCCTCTAGGGATTACCACGGACCTTAGACCATTCTCACTTCAATGTGCCCCCCCTTAGAAGGGCGGCATGTATGGTTACTACCCCTACTGGTGAATCTGAGTGGAAAGGATGCCACCCGTTTACTGTTTGAGATATTACCCACCAAGCAGTGTGTTATCTGCACACTTGAGTAATTTGAACCTTTTCATTCAATGGATGAATTGACCGAGACCATTGTGCTGCTAAAGTCCATTGCAGTACTCTTGTATGGCATCTGGCTAGAAGAATCATCAGATCTAAAAGGCACAGTACTAACCTCGCTGGTGGTGATGGATGATGTAGCACCTGCATGGCTTTAAGGTGACATGACAGATTCTGGACTGGAGGTGGCTGACAATCTGAAGATCGGTATCTAGCTGGCGTCCTATAAATTCTAAAGTCTGGGTTAGGGTCAGGTGACACTTTGGTAGCTTAACAGTTATCCCCAAGTCCAGTGACAATTGCAGCACCTGGTCCAAGTGGTACAGCAGTAGATGCTTGGAGGTAGCAGATAGGAGCCAACTGTTAAGATACGGGAATACTTGGATCCCCAGCAGATGCAGGTGTACTGCTACCACTGCCACAGTCTTGGTGAACACCCTGGAGGTTGTGATGAGTTTAAAAGGCCTGGCTCAGACTTGGTAGTCACTGCCTCCCAGCCAGAAGATGAGGAATCTCCTGGATTGTTTTGCTATCTTGATATGACAGTAGGCATCCTGGAGATCTATGCTGAACATCCAATTGCCATTTCTCAGCAGAGGTAAAATGGGCCAAATTGTGACCATCCAGAATTTTACCTGTTTCACGGATTAGTTTAAGTGACCGATCCAGAAGGGGCCTGAGGCCCCCCATCCTCCTTGGTACTAAAAAGAACCTTGAATACAATCAAGATTCTAACTGGTCTAAGAAAATTCATCTAACCAGTCCCCCAACAGCTTTGAAATGTTTATGTCTGCTGGGTCCCACTGACTGGGTGGAACATTGGGGACTTTCTTTTTCTCAGGTGGAAGAGAAACCAGAATTGATTAGCCTGTAGAAATTATCTTTATCACCAAAGAATATGAATTACGCTGTGCCAGGCTTGAGATGCAAAGATAGGCGCCCCCCAACTGCCTCCAGAGTGCATCAGTCAGGCAATTGTTCATTAAGTACTGATCGGCTTTTTCCATAAAAGGACCATGAAAGCTCTGGCTATGTAGTCCACCTCAACCTCTAGGACATAGTCCATTAGAGTTATTACCCTTACCTGTTGAAGGCCTGTCACCTGTGGAGTAGTGGTAAGAATTCTGATTTGTGGAAACACATCTTTTTTCCCAGATCTTGGATTCCTAGATAAAGATCTTTGCAGGGTTCAGATGCGGATTCCCACTGCAGATAGTCTTACCATAATGTTGACTTCTGGTGAGGATGTCAAAAAAGAGTTGAGCCATCATAGGGGGCATTCACAAAAGGAAAGGAAAGGAAAGTATATAGACAAAGCAGCTTTACCAACAATTGTAAAGACAATACCTTAATGAGTAAGGTAAAGAAGAAAGTAATACCAACTATAGACACACCAATACCCAAAAGACGGGTAAAGAAAGGATAAAAAATACAATAAGCGGCAAACAGAGGAAGGGTTATGGAAAAGTTATCTAAGGGTGAAAAAATGTATTTGATAGTATGTGTCTTGAAAATCTATGGAGCACATCCAGTTGTCCTTCTGTAGGAGTGGCAGAATGGACTGAACTGGGACCATCTGTAACTCTGAGTTCTTATAAACTGATGTAGATAACAGAGATCCAAAATAGGTCTCAGGTCCCTTGTTTTCTTTGGCAGTAAAAAGAACCTGGAGTAAATTCTGGATCCTCTTTGGTCTGGTGGGACCTCTTGGGATGACTCTTGTCTAGCAGATTTGGAACCTCTAGAGCTGCTAACTCCCACTAACTGGATAGAACAGTGAGGAGATATTTTCTTTTTTGTGAGGGAATTTGTAAAAAGGAATTAAATATCCTCTGGATATGATCTTTTGCACCCACCATCTTTTGTGATGGTTGTCCAGGCATCTGGACCCCAACTGCTTCCAGAGAAGAAAGTGGGGCACACTTTCAGGAGCACTGAAAGAGTCTTATCTGAGAAAAAATCTCAAAACCCTTGGTTTTGTGGACCTCCTCTACCTCATGGGCAGTGCCTTCCAATGTTATTTCCCCCTCTGCCTCTGGCAGAAAAATCTCCATGCAAGTCTTGAAAAGGGTCTTGAAATTTCTGGAACCACATCTTCTTACCACCATGTTGATTCCTGGAAAAAGGTCTCTGTGGGGTAGAATAACAGATTCCCACTGTAGACAAGATCTCTCCATCCTGTTCACTGTGAGAAAGTGTGTCTAACAGCAGCCTGAAACAGAGAATATCCATCAAAGGGAGCACTGATGAATGATGCTTTAAAGGGCTTCACAAAAATCACAGTGTAATCCAGGCATGCCTCTTGATGGTTATGACTGAACCTGTAGCCCATAAGGAACTTTCATCTGCATGACAGATTATCCTCATGGGCACATTTGATATAGATTGTAGGGTGGTCAGTTGCAAGGAGTAAGCCTGACATGGACCCAGGGGTAGACTTATAGAGTTCCTAAATCAAGTCCCTCTGTAATCAAGTAAAGTGTGTCAAATAGTTAAGCAACCATAAGGCAAAGGTCACTGAAGAGTACATGAGCTTCTCATATCTGTCCAACTCTCTAGATTCTCTATTGGGGGGGGGGTGGACAGATTAGCATTGTTCAGCCAGCTCCTTTTTGGTGGCTGCAACAGCAACCATGGCATCTATGGGGATTCCTTTACTCCAAAACTGCCTATCTTTGGTGCACCAAGGATTTTGTCTGGATGCTGGGGAATAGGTTCTATGCCCATCAGGAGACAGGATCTGTAAGTTTATCCTCTTGGGGGTGGGTAACCCAGGATGTAGATGGGTCAGACATGAAGGCTTCTAGGAAGACCGACTTCCACTGGGAAGGGGTTTCGGAGGACCAACCACCTTTTTGGTGTAGGATTTCTAAAATGTCTCCAAAGAAGATGTCTGGTGGTGATCTTGTGGACCCTTCCCTTTCATCAAAATCAATGTCCTTGGTTAAAGATTCCTGAAGGGAATCTAAGTATCTCCTTTTGCACAACCTCTTCTGGAGGACCTCATCAGTGGCGTGTTCTGGAGAAATATTGGAAGAGGCGGGGAGATCCCTAACTGGAACTGCCTGGAAGCTCTGGGTGTTTCTGTGAACTAGGATGAAGAGACTTGGACAGGAAGGAGGAACAGGAATAGGATCCAAGGGAGTAAGAATTGAAACAGCTCTTGGATAAGAGAAATCCCTCTCCACCACCTTGAAGGCAGAGGGACAGGGAGAAGCCAAAGCCAACCTCACCGGAACTGAAACTCTCAGATTAGATAAGCCCAGGTCCCCTCTGGTCCTCTGCTCCAGGAGGGGAGTTAGAGCTGGGCTGTCCAGTGCCAAGGCTGAGACTAGAAGCGATGGCTCTGAAAGCTTTGTCATCCTACCAGATCTGATGCTTTGACTCTGAGACTAGTCCTACTCACGGAGGGGGCTGGCGCCAAATGGGTCAGGGAGACAGTCTAGTTTGAATAAGGCATCTTCAGATCTGAAGCTTCAACTCTTGGAGCTGTCAGATTGGAAGGCTCCAAAACAATATGTCGGATCAGAGAAGAAAAACTGATATGTCAGGAAGGCTTGAAGCTCACAGATCATATGGGAGCCTGAGCCGGTAAAACCCCCATCTGGATCTGTGCTCTGAAATATTCTCATCATCTTGTCCACATCTGCTTTGAAAAGACTTTGGGAGGACTTGATCAGAGAAGAAGTGAATGGAGGATGATACAGCTTTCTTGGGATCTCCTGTACAAAGGGAGATCTGAGTTGTGGAGAAATTGGCTCCAGAAGAAATGAGGACTCCAGAGTAGAGTAGAACTGGAGACTGAAAGAGTCTGATCCATTGACATTGGATCAGAGAGCTTCAGAATTGTTGCTGGTAGCACTGATGTTGGAGCAGTTTTGGGAGACCAGGCAGAAGAGCGCTTCCTATGCTCCCTGGGCTCTGTAGACTTAGACTTTCTTGAGGGGGTTTGAGCCCCTGAAGTAGAAGCTGAAGAAGGTGCTGAAACAGAGAGAAGGCCCTTCAGGACTAGTTTATTACACCTGTCACTAATGTTTCTGGCATTGAAACCACCACAAGTCGTACATGTAAAGTCTAGATGAGTGGGGTCTAAATAATAAACACACTCCCTGCGGGCATCAGAGTTGGGTATCTTATACCCACAGGAAGTGCACTTCTTAAAACCAGTAGGCTTTTCAGCCATAGTAATAAAGTATTACAAAATCCTATATCTAAGAGAAAAATAGGAAATATATATATGTATATATATACATATATACTTTTTATTTAAACACGGAAAGGAAAGGAAAGTATATAGAAAAAGCATCTTTACCAACAATTGTAAAGACAATACCTTAATGAGTAAGGTAAAGAAGAAAGTAATACCAACTACAGACACACCAATACCCAAAAGACGGGTAAAGAAAGGATAAAAAATACAATAAGCGGCAAACAGAGGAAGGGTTATGGAAAAGTTATCTAAGGGTGAAAAAAATTTACATTTTTTTTCTATGACATTGTTCAAGAGGAACCTGGGTGAGCGGATTGGGCACTATAAATTCTTACTGGGGATAGCACCCACAACCCTCCTGGACATGGGCAGGTATCACTATAGGCAATCTTGTGTATTGACTAGTCTTTTCATGATATTACATTAGGATGAAATGGATAGGCTTAAAATGACCTCCTGGTTGATAGCCTAGTAATCTTTTATGATCCTATGGTCCTATGAAATTCAAAAGATATCAGTCACAAACTTTCAAGAAATTATTTCTCTGAGCTTGAGAGAAGGCAATCCCTACCAAACCATTAGAGTGGTAAACGAGATCTGAGGTAATGCAGTGGTTGAGGCATTATGGGTAAAGGGGGAGAGCAAGAGTCAGATCTAAGAATCTAGAGAAAAGTGGCTAGGTCAGATCTGCGACCCATACATTGAGAAATGAATGAAAATTACATCATCATATCAAAAAAGTTAATCTATTATCTGCCAAGGATAGAGCAGGATTAATTCAGGACCTCTAAGACTGTGGCGAAGATGGGAGCTCTGGGAAAATGAGCATGACACACTTTATAGTACTCAAAATCAATACTGGTTTGCTCAAGATTTACTCAACAGCAATACTGGTCTGCTGGGTGGGCACTCAGAATAATAAATCTGTGGAAAACAATGGGTGGAAAAAGTACTTAAATGGCTTAAACAACTGACAATAGTAATGAAAGAAGAGAGGGTGGGACTTTGGAAGTCAGATTACCATAAGAGGCAGAGCCAGAAAAGCAGACCAGCAAGAAACTGCATACCTCTCAACTGTCCAGATTTTCACAGAATGTCCAGATGTTTGGCTCATATTTTTGGTCTGTTCCTCATAAAATGTGTGGTTTTCTGGCAAATCACTGGGATGATCTGAAGATTTAAATCCCTAAATAATGACATATATTTGAGTTTCAGAGATTAAATCTATTAGAAAATGTTTTTTTTTTTAAACAAACCCTGTTACTCTAGCAACTTTCTAAGTTTATAAGAGCAATATTTAAAACATGTTCCTATTTTTGGGCCTTTGTCCCCCCACTTTGTCAGGTTTTGTCCAGATTTCTTACACTAAGAGGTTGGGAGGTATGTGAGAGATGGATCAAATCAAATAAAGACAACAGTGGAGGAATAATGTGACTTCAGAACTTGTAGCTCAAATAAAGACAACAGTGGAGGAATAATGTGACTTCAGAACTTGTAGCCAGACATAGTTTAGTCCTGTGACAGAGCTACAGCTCAGTTTACCCCAGGGAGGTTAGAATTTCAGAACCTTTAGCTTCTACAGTCGGGGCAGAGAAGGGGCTGGACCACTGGACAAAGAAGGGGAAAAACAGTAGCAAAGTAAACAGAAAGGCAGTGGCCTGGAATTCAGCTTTAATTAGGTAAATGATAAGCAGAATACAAGACTACCAGCAAAACTGGAACATTCAGCAGTAAAAGCAATGAAGCAAACATGCTGCAGCAGAATTTACAATACCATCACTACTGCAACCCACTACAGTCAAAGGCAGCAGACTATGCAGAAATTTACCACTGACAATGTTTGTGGAAAAATGCAGTAATAAAGGACACTGAAATCTGGCAGTAAGTAATCCACAGGTCTACTGCAAATGTAAATGAAGCTTACAAGACCAAGGCCCCAGACAGAATTCAAAGTACAGATAGATAGCTTTTACAAGTAACTCTACTTAGAGACAGAAGCGCAGTATAATGTATAAACAATGCTACAATTTTGTAGTAATTCACAAGTTTCCCCCAGCTGAAAATGAAGCTTCAAGACTAAGGCCCCAGAATAACTGAAAAAATGCAGTTAACTTTTTTGACTAAAATCATGGAAAAAAAGTGGGAAAAACCCAGCATACAAGTACAGTAGAGTGCTGATTATCCAAACATTGATTATCGAAAATGTCAATTATATGAACACAGCCTACCAAAGTATTAAGAGCCTTGTATAGTATAGTTTTCCAGTTATTTTTACAGTATTTTCTAATTTGGTGAGTAGTTTTAACTCTGTCATTATATAACAGGGACCATCAGCTGTTTTTTGTTCTCTTGGTGCAAGTTTGCTGACATTTTTTCTGTGTGTTTTTAATTTCGTAGGTTCCACTTGTCCAGGCTCCTTATACTTGTACAGATTTCAGCAGTGCGTTAAGAAGTGGCATCAACACACTATTTGTGGCTGTTACAAACCTTACAATGCACAAGTTTAATTTAGTTAGCTGTTTTCAGGTAGAATTACTGTGTTTATTGAAAGAAAGGTTAGAATATGAACTTCAAACAAACAAATAAACTTTTAAAATAAACCAAAACGGAAACAATAGGAGCTGACAGCAGTAAATTACTTAAAAAGTAACTGTTTTAATGTGAGCGCTTTCGGCCAGGAAATACCCAGCCTTCATCAGACAAAACAGTTTTAAAAAACAAACAGGTTCATTTATACTGAATTAAGCTGTTCTAATTATTAAGCAAATCATATCCTTAAAGCAACAGTTCACTTAACTAATAAACAGCATAAAAGAATTTCAGGACACTATTAATGAATCAAGGTGGTTCTTCATCAAGTAAAAACATTGATAAAATATATATATATATATATATATATATATATATATATATATTTTTTTTTTTTTTTAAATAAATGCCATAGTAAGACTGCTATTATAAATACTTAAATAAAAAATCTAATAATATTGTAAACAAATAATCCTTACTAATAGAACAAGTAAAGCTACACCATGAACAATAATACTTATAAGACTTGCTTATATAGAATGAATATTCTATATATTGAATAAGGTGAAATAAAATAAATTAATCATCTCCTAAGCGATAGTAATTTCAACATACATTTAATGGAAATGCTATCATTCAGCCCTGGAAAGGTTTGTGCATTTGTTCTTATTTGCCACTTTAACTCGTCCAATTCTAGTTGAATTTGCCAAGACCCCCCTCTAGTCCCTGATATCCTCCTTTGTAAAATATCAAATTTAAAACAATGACTTGGGTAGTCCATGACATGTTTAGCTAGAGCATTGTTAGGATCTTTTTTACTAATGGCATAACAATGCTCATAGATCCGCTGCTTTAATTTCCTTTCCGTCTTGCCAATATAAAATGCATTACATCCATTACATAATGCGACATATGTGACTGCTTTGGTTTCACAATTAAATTTAGAATTTATTTTATATCTTATAATATTAATATCACATTGGTTACCTGTTTTTATGTATTTGCATTGTGGGCAAAAACCACATTTAAACATGCCTTTGATGTTACTATAATTATGGCATATATCATTTTTCTTTTAAAAAATGGTTTTAAGATTTAAACCTCTCCTATAGGTTATTTTTGGTTTATTACCCAATGCTTTAACCAACAGCTCATTTCCTTTAATTACAGCCCAATTCTTGTGTAGAATTTCCCTAATAAAACCATAATCAAGTGAGTATGTATTAAGGAAACTGACTTGATAAGCAACTTTATGTTCTGAAGGCACTACTTGGGTAGAATCATCAACATTAAAGTTGACACAAATTATTCTGTGAGGTGTCAGCAACGGTTAAACGTTTACACCTTAATAGTGGAATAAAAAACCCTTCCACCCTCTTCTGTTTGACCTCGTTTTTAACAGACATAATTAAGTGTAAAGGGTAACCTCTATTGAGGAACATAATTTCTAATAGGTCACATTCAGCCATAAATTCCCTCTCTTCTGAAATCATACGAGCAGCCCTGACCATTTGGCCCTTTACCACTGCTCGTTTTTAGATGATATGGGTGATAACTCGAGAAGTGAAGGAAAGTATTTGAGCACGTTGGCTTCCTATATATATTGCTTTTATAACAAAAATTCCCAGAATCTTTAACTAATAGAATGTCAAGGAAATTAATGGACTCCTCCCCCAGGGCATAGGTGAGTTCCAAGAATGTAGTAGTTTTAGATATGTTGTTAATAAATGATGGTATTTGTAAAATATCACCTACCCACATACAAAACATGTCATCCTGGTACCTAGTGTACCAGTAGACATTTTTCTGAAATAATGGGTCTTGAAACAATAGACTATGCTCCCAATGGGCCATTACGGCATTGACGAAACTTCCACCACACGGGGAGCCCATAGCTACCCCCGATTTCTGCAGATAAAACTCACCATCGGAAGTCATATAGTTGTTGGTCAAAACCAACTCTAACAGTGTAGCCACTAAATAAATTATATTATTGTCAACTTTTTTCTTTAACAAAAATTCACGGGTCCACTCAATTCCAATGGCATGGGGGATAACCGTATAAAGATCCTTAACATCTATTGTAAGGAAATGACTGTTTTGCTTGAATTCAAGCTTGTTAATGTCTTGTAAAAAGCTCCACGAATCTTTGCATATTTGCGATTCGCTTTCTAAATATGGTTTAAGTATACTGTCTATAAATTTGGCACACCCATAAGTAATTGAACCCCTCCCATCAACTATTGGTCTGAAAGGTGGGTCATTCAAAGATTTATGAATCTTAGGGGTGCCAAATAAAGCTGGAATAATGGGGGCCAACATTGACAGGTAATGGTACAACTCAATGCCTATGGAGCTTTCTAAAAATAAATCTTCCAAACTTTGCCTAATCTTATTATATGCCCCATTAACTTCATTCAATGATACTTTAGTATATGAATCTGTGCCAAGTTGGCGCTCTATTTTTTCTACATAAACTGCATGGTCCATGAAAACCAGGCCACCCCCCTTGTCTGGCTTCATGACCCTAATTTTGCAGTCTTTTAACAAATTAATACAGTCATTCTCCATAGCATTAAGATTAGTTCTAGTAACCCTCTTATGGGAACCTTCTTTGACAGCTCTAAAATCAAATTCACACAGTCTTTCAAATACGTTCAACTCAGGGTGAATGGGGGGATTAAATACACTAGAAACCCTGGTCGAACTAGTCATGGTTAAACTATTACCCATGAGTAAATTAAGATTTAATTTACGAATAAATAATTTGAGATTAATTAAAGTGTCCGCAATGTCCATCCTTCAAGAGGGAACAAAAGTCAATCCCTTCGAAAGGAAATCTACCATCTCCTGATGAACATCCAAGATGGTATAATTAAAAATATTGAAATCTCCTTTTGAACTAGTGTGAACATTTAGGTTAGAGTTCTCACAATTATCAAGTACTATCACTTCCGCTGCCTCTTTTTGTTCCTCCCTTGTGTTCGATTGCGATTGTATTGTCGATTGTTGGTTTGGACATTGGTGTTGGATTGAAAACACCACTGGTTAAAGTCATCAGTCCTATTACCAACATCCGCTATGTTGTTACTAGGGGCAATATTGCCCCCTCCATTGTTGTTCCGGTTATTAAGCCTTTCACTCCGCCTCAATGGTTCAGTAGTTCTTAAATCTGCCACAGGGCTGTTACCAGAGACACTAGCCAATCCATCATTTTCATTACTGTCTAAATTAATATTAGAGTCACCTCTTTGCCTAAAAGGCACGTGAGAGGGGGGATTTGGGTAAGCCTGTTTCTTAGAATAGTCATTAATGTCTCTGGCAATCTTTCTCTTTTTAGTAGTCAACAGTTTATCCAATGCTGATTCTATACTGGTGTAAGTCCTGCAGTATTCAAATTTATACCTAAAGAAGTCAGCATGATTTTTAATAAATTGATCCAATAATTCAAGATCCGTTTTAAGGACCCCAATATCTGAATTATAACAATTAATAAGAGCTTTTAGGAACTCAAGGCCTTGGCGATCAAATAGTTCTAAAAGTTCGTGGTGAAATGCAGACCCATTAACTAGGCCTGCTGGATAATGCCACTGCCTGAGCCCTTTTGGGATAATGTTCTTATTTATACACTCTTGCAAGTAGGAAACTTCGAGTTGAAGTTTCCTACATTTAAACATTTTTGTATCAAACTCATTGATTTTACTCATGAGGTTATTGGCAGCCTGTTCATTGGTGTCATCAGGAGAAAAATTATTATTATCTCGATTTGCACTAAAGAAGTTATTGTTGTTGACAAAAGTAGCCATAGACGGGATATTATTCCCGCTTTCTTCATTAGTAGGCATAAAAGTGTTACCTTGAACCGGCACAGTGTCCCTATTAGACGGGCTAGTTGTAATAGGTGCAAGACCTTGATCATTGGCCTCGCTCCTTCTTATTACTGCACCAGTTCCGTTGGCATTGTTGTTGCCTGTTGTTGTTGTTACACCTTTGTTATTATTGCCCCCTTGACTGTTCGGTGGTCGCAGTTGACTGCTAAAGCACGCAGAAGTGTCCACCTTCTGAGATAGCGTTTCCACTCGTCCTAAAAGAACCTGGACCAAGGCGGACAAATTACCTATAGCATCCTCTTGGGTGCTATCAGAACAATTGTTTTCAATATTATTATCTTGTGAAAACAGAGACTGCGTTGCCGCTCTGTTCCCGCTTGCCATGAGACCAAAAATGAACTTCAAACAAACAAATAAACTTTTAAAATAAACCAAAATGGAAACAATAGGAGCCGACAGCAGTAATTTACTTAAAAAGTAACTATTTTAATGTGAGCGCTTTCGGCCAGGAAATACCCAGCCTTCATCAGACAAAACAGTTTTAAAAAACAAACAGGTTCATTTATACTGAATTAAGCTGTTCTAATTATTAAGCAAATCATATCCTTAAAGCAACAGTTCACTTAACT